>NC_134413.1:43882865-44185365 GCF_038048845.1 Mixophyes fleayi | reverse complement strand
TAATGTTAGGACAATACCTGTTGGGATAATGAAACCGCTAGAATCGCTTCACAAGGTCTTCAGCTATAACAGCCCTCTTTCCAGCGTCGGACTGGCCCAGTGGACTACCGGTTAAACCACCGGTAGGCCCAGCTACCGTATGGCCACACCCCCTTTTACCTGTGGGCGGAGCTTAGGAGGCTCCTCACGGCGGTCCTCTCTGGCGTCCCCGCTGCTCAATTGTGATCGCAGCTGCGATCGTGTGACCTCGCCCCTCCCCCTGTCAGCTGATCTCCTACAGTCCAGCGGTTCACACTAGAAAAAGAAGAAGAGAAAAAACAAAGAAACAAAAAAATACGTACCCATCATCCAGCGCCGGATGCTCCTCCTCACTGACTGCCGGGCGTGACGTCATCACGTCCGTCAGCCTCAGTGAGAAGCAGCAGCAGCAGAGAGGATGTCAGGAAAGAAGGTAAGTAAAGGAGAGTGAAGGGGGCAGAGAGACACTGAAGGGGACAGATAGAGAGAGACACTGAAGGGGACAGAGAGAGCGACACTGAAGGTGACAGAGAGAGAGACACTGAAGGGGACAGAGAGAGAGACACTGAAGTGGACAGAGAGAGAGACACTGAAGGGGGCACAGAGAGAGAAACTGAAGGGGACAGAGAGAGACACTGAAGGGGACAGAGAGAGAGACACTGAAGGGGACAGAGAGAGACACTGAAGGGGGCACAGAGAGAGACACTGAAGGGGACAGAGAGAGATGCTGAAGGGGACAGAGAGAGAGACACTGAAGAGGGCACAGAGAGAGACACTAAAGGGGACAGAGAGACGCTGAAGGGGACAGAGAGAGACACGCTGAAGGGGACAGAGAGACACGCTGAAGGGGGCAGAGAGAGATGCAGAAGGAGGACCGAGAGAGATGGCGAAGAGGGGGACAGAGTAATATGGTGAAGAGGCGCAGTGATATGATGAAGGGGCACAATGTGATGGTGAAGGGGCCTAAATACATCTTACATCATTTTGACCCAACTTGTTAAAAAACGGGACTACCCGGTAATTATTTTGGCTTAGGGGTGCCTTGGAAACATTATGGTGACCCTAAGGCTGCCTCGAACTGAGAAAGTTTGGGAACCACTGTCCTACACTTATTGACAGTACAGAACACACAATGTAGTAAGTAAACTCTTCTCTTTAAAACGTTTGCTCTGTAAGTCTGGGTGCTGTTGATTTAATGGCAGGGATGGTTGGCGTTTCTAAATGTACCCATTATTTTTTCCAAATAGGGCCCTCAGCAGTCCAGGATCCAGACAAGCCGCAACTAAAGAAACCAGCAGCCACAGGTGGTAAAAGTGACAACAACAGGTAGGACAGTCTGTCAAATGTTCTAAGTCTAGTGCAGGCTTGGCTAACTTGTGGTAGTTGTGAAACTGTTGTGAAACTACAGGTCCCAACATACACTTACAGCAATAAGCTGTTATATATTGGCAAAGCATGCTGGGGCTTGTAGTTTCACAACACCTGGAGTACCACAGGTTAGCCAAGCCTGGTCTAGTGGGACAATCCTGCTTTTTGGTGACTGTTCTGCCCAATCTAAGGGGCAGGTCAAGACTATGTATTCTTTATACCCACACTGCATTCTTTATATACTACACTAAGGTGCTAGCTGTCCTTCATGGACTGACCACTCCCCCTCTAGTGTCTGGTCCCGATTCTATGATGGCTGACCACATCCCCTTTGGAGGGCCCCTAGTGTTGCATTCCCCAGTGGGCCCTTCATGCCCCAGTCCGACACTGCCTCTTTCTTCTTGAGCACGACATGTCCAGGTCTTGACTGATAGCAGGAGTAGGAGTTTATTATCTCTGGGTATTGTGGGGTTAAAGATGGACACAACACAGTTGGAGGTAATAGGAAAACTAGAACAGATACCTGGAATGGTATATTTTAGAGGTGAGAGCAAACTCCAATATACTATCCGAGGTCTGGAGCAGGCATCGTATAAAAGCAGAGTCCAGTATACAATCTGAGGTCGGGGGCAGGCTGCGTATAAAAGCAAAGTCAAGTAAACAATTCAAGGTCAAGGGCAAGAGGCATACAAAAGTAGATTCCAGTAAACAATCCAAGGTCAGGGGCAGAAGAAAGAAGCAAGGTCCAATTCAGAGACTGGACCACAACAGAGAGGTGCACACTAAGCACAGTTTCAGCATCAGAACAAACTTTTCCAGGATACGCACATATCTCACACAAGACACTGTAAAAACCTTAATTCATGCACGCATCATCTACCACATTGACTATTGCCATCATTGACCCGCCTATTTGGTCTGCCCCAAATCAGACTCTCACCGCTTCAATTTATTTTGCAAGCAGCGGCTAAATTCATTTTCCTTGCAAAACGTTCTTGTTCTGCTGAGCCACTCTGTCAGTCTTTGCATTGGTTACCTGTCGTTTACTGAATCCAATATAAAATACTTCTACTAACATACAAGGCCATCAACAAAATTGCACCTACATAATATCTTCCAACTCAATCTGCGCCTCTCATCCACTCTTTTTACATGCTCCCATTCCCGGCTACAGGACTTTTTTTTCGGGCTGCACCCACTTTGTGAAATTCCCTCCCTCGCACAATAATACTTTCCTCTTGTCTTCAAACCTTCAAGCATTCCCTGAAAACCCATCTCTTCAGGCAGGCTTATAATATTCCACATCCACCCTCTTAATCTTCCTAGGATACCATTATTAACTCATTCTGACTGGACCAATATGCAATGATTGGAACTTGACCTTATGTATCAGACTCCCATTTTCCTATAGATTTTAATTTTGCGAGCAAGGCTCTCTTAACTCTCTCTCTCTGTCTTTTTTATCCAGTATTGTTTTATCACTGTGTTTGTTCCCAATTATAAAGCTCTACAGAATTTGCTGGCGCTATATAAATACATGTTCATGAGGATGATGATTGTCTGGTAGCTAATAATAATAATAATAATAATAATCCTATAAGTAGCAGCCAACGTATGTATTTAGGAAGGACAAGTCTACTTAAATTTTGTGATACTGGGCCTGTTTCATTAAGGAAAGTTAAGCAAAAACTTGAGTAAGTTTTCTTACTCAAGTTTTCTAGACAAAACCATTTTACAGTGCAAAGGGTGCAAATTGGTTTATTATTTTACACAGAAGGAAAATATTGTCTGTTTTTTCATGTAGCACACAAATACATGATAGCTTATTTGTTCAATGAAATTTAAAGCTGATCTAGGACATGCCCTACCCCAAATATAAATCTGCCATCACATTTTAAATTTACCTCCCCCTCCTATGCAACATGGTTTTGCCTTACTTGTTTACTTTTGCTTAACTTTCCTTAATGAATCAGGCCTACTGTGCCTCATAGATGTTTAGTGTAATCAATTTTTTTCTTGTGAATTAATTCAACCAATGGTCAAAGAAAGCACTTGTAAGGTCCCTAGAGGAGATGTGCCTCACAGGGCGACTAACTCCTAGTACCTCCGAACTTACCACGATCCACGTGGATGACTGGATCCTACCCCGATCCCAGATTGGGGAGTTCTCCGGACGCCCGCAAATAACGCCTAATAGGGAAAACAGAGTTAAACCGAGCCTACCAGGTAAGGGCTGTCCGAGAATACGGCAACGAACAAGGACACTCTCAGTCCAAGCCCACTTGCCGCCTAATCGCTTTGCTCTTGCCAAGATGCGGGGAACTACAGGCACTTAAGACCAAGACTAGTCCGAGGACTAATCCCGCCTCAAGTACCTCACACACCTGCCAGTGAGGGCCTAACCAAAAGGGGGAATCGAGCGTGATACTCACCGGGACACTCCCACTTCCGATCCGGTTCTCCTGCACCTTCCCGACTTCTGCGGATGACAAGAACACACAGCCTCCCTCTGCGCTCTCAGTGAGACTAAGATGGCACCCACAAAACTGGACTGACTACAACAGCGACCCGACCCTAACAACGTTCTAATGGTCAGCAACGCAACTAAGTCAAACCACTATGACTAACTAGGTGTGGTGCACTAACGGAACTGCTCACTTACCAGCTACGGGGAACACCAGCCGGTGTTCACGGACTAAACCGGAGGGCGGTTCCTAACCCCCTCACCCAGGTCTAACCAAGGAGACTGTCTCCTTACGATGGGGTCACACACGGACCCTAAGGACCGGCTGCTTCAAGCCCGGCTGAGGCTCAGTGGAACAGTACACTAACCCGTGGGCCGACTGCCGCACGGAACAGCCGATCGAACTGAACCGCCCGACTGCCTGTACTCGGGTATCTCACACGTGTCCTTACGTCCGGAACAACAGGTCCACCTGCACGGAACCGGCCTTGGGGACCCTCAATCAGAACCACGGCCGCCCCTGGAACTGCCTCAAGGTGTGCTGCACTGCCACCAACTCACTCAGCCACCCCCTCTGGGAACCAGTGTGACCCCAGGGACCTAAGGGACAGGAAAACTACGTGTGTTCTCCCCTGACTATGTGTATGCTGGTAACTACACTTGTCCCCACAGCACGGGTTAGCACAGAACAACACAGGAACAAGAGCCTACCTTTAATGGGGGCCTGACATCTTGCCCCTGGACACAATTACGTAGGACACCCAAAATACTATAATTCAACAATACCCGCTGCACAGACAGAATACAATATACAGTACTTTTGTAAGCTACTTACCAGAGCACACCGCTGCTAGCCAACCAGCCGGTTGCTACAGCACCACAGGAGCCTCCGCTCTACTGTACCTCCTAACTACGTGTTCTCACCTCACACAGGACCGCGCCTACACTCAAGAGGCTCCCACGCCTCTATCACACCACCACCAGGGCCTTCTGCCCTTCACACCATGGGCCTCTTGCCCAGTTGCACACAGAGCCTTGTGCTCTGATTAATGGGCCTCAGCCCCCTCTCTAACTCAGGGCTCTGAGCCCACTAACTAGGGCCTTGTGCCCTGCTACCCAGAGGTACTGGCCCCTGCCTACTCAGGCCTTGTGGCCTCCCTAACTAGCTGAGGGCCTTGTGCCCTTTAAAGCCTACGGGCTATCAGCCCCTACTTAGGCCCTCTGGCCTTCCTATGGCCTCTAACTACCTAAGGGCCTTGTGCCCTTTCATACCTGGGGTTCTGTGCCCCCTATCTAACTAACAGTGGCTTATCCCCTTTATCAAACAAAACGGCCTACTGGCCCACTGCTTTAACGGGGCCTAGTGCACAGATCCCTGGGCCTTGTGCCCCTAATACTCTGCTGCACGGGCCTTGTGCCCGACCGTGGCCACGGGCCTAGTGCCCGACTATATGGGGTGTGCTGCGGGCGTGGGCCCGGGAGAGAGGTTGCCAGGCAAGGGCCTTACCTGGTGCTGTCTTCGGGGAGCTTCTCCTGGACTCCTTCCCCGTCTGCTGCTGCTTCCACGCTCTGCCGCCGGCTTCTGGTCTTGATCACGCCGGTCTTCAGGCAGTAGAGGCGCTCTTAACCCTAACAAGGGCTCTTTGCCGCCACTGCTGGTCTCCGCTGGCTTCTTCTCTTCTGGTCTTGATCCCGCAGCTCTCCGCGACGCGTCTTGCTTGTTCTCTCTCCGCCGACGAACCGCCCATGGCGGCGCGCGCGCCGACTTAAATAGTCGGCGCCGCGCTAAAGTCGTCACGTAGCATCGACGCAACGCCACGTGATGACATGGCGGGTCCGGATTGGCCTGCCGCCATTTTTCATTTTCAAATGGCCGGGAGGTGAGCCCTGATTGGCTCACCGTCCCGGCTGAACCGAGGGGACCGCCGCCGCCCGAGGAACGACGATGGCCCCGGACAGGTAAGCCCAACACACACTTACTATTGTGACAAATCCAGTTAAGTTTGAGAGGTGCAGGTAGTGAAAACTAAACTTACAAATCTACAAAAATATTATAAAAAACTAAAGGTGCTAAACATTTTACCATTAATAAAACCATCCATCTGGTTATACTGAAGTACAAAACCTATATATACTATTCCACTGTACCCAATCAAGAGCAGACCACATTATCAAGCCATTTTGAAATACCTACAGTGCCATGATCATATCCAGTGCCTCCCCAAGATTAACCCAAACTTTGATAGACTAAAGTAATAAAAATAATAATATTTACAAAGAAATCATGGCGCATAAAGACTGCATAGACCCTGTGCGTTCCATGCTCATGCTCCATTCAGTGTTTGATTACAATTTTTACTTTATTCTTTGCAAAGTAAATAGAATAGAACACAAATACAGCTAATACTGATGATAAAGTTCAGGTTGACAATTATGCTTGACAGCTTTATGCTACACAAACATACAAACAGTATGTATCCTAAAACTGTCAAGTATAATTGTCAACCTGAACTATGTCATCCAGGAGAGATGTGCCCACTTTCATTTGTTAAAACTGCCATTCTGGGGGAAAGCATTTTAGGCTGAAACAATTTTGCATAAAAAAAAATATTCTGTGTGGAAAGACTTAGATAGAGCTCTAAGGTGCAGCTGGGAATGGCTGATCCAAGGTCTGCGTAGGATGGTGCAGATATGAGACAGTTGACTGATCAACCAAGACATACCCCTCCGTCGCTAGAGTCCACCCCACCCCCCGACCACTAAAATCATAAGCAGCAATAAATCACGATCATCTTAATTGATTACTTAGTTACATTATTTATATTACTTACATAATTGACATTTCTATTTATACTAATGCAGGAAAGAAGACTCCAATTTGGGTTTTAAAGAGGGAAACAACATATGTTTGTATATAATTTAATGTGGTGTTCATATTTATTAATAAATGTACAGTCACTATTCTCTATTGTGTATATAAGACTTTGCTACATTATTATATTGAGTACAAATAGGGAAAAGCGTCTTTCGCATTTACTACAAACACTATTAAGCCATATCTCTATGCTAACTCTACACTTTCTGCATGCTATCCTCTTTCAAATTATAGGGTCCCCATAGTTTCTTTTAGCCAGGATGGGGGGAGATATGGACATTACAAAACCCTTCCCCTATAAGTATACAGACTAGTTACCCCTAATGTACATCTGGTGGAAATGCTTGTGCTGTTCAGTAGGATGCATTTTGAGATGTGTCAGATTGAACATATTCATGTAAAGGTGCCTTTACTTGTGTCCATTTTTTCATGCACATGGGTGGGTGCAAATGGGTCCAACTCTGCTAGAGCCCCCATTGGCCCAAAAAATACAATATGTAACTGATCAGAAAACTGGATCAAAGATTGTGTAATGGTATCAGTGGTCCGTACACTAACTAAGATTAGTGGGTTAAAAAATAAATATAAGTGGTATACCGCAGGCTTCTGTCTAGGGATTGAAATGCAATGGAGTTTCATTTGAAAGTTTGAATTTGACAGACACATCCATTTTCACCCTAAACAACAATGTAACTATGTAATCTGTACAATTATCTGAAAATTGCTGCTCGCCAATGGACCTTACAACCTGTAAATTGAAGTGTCCAACTTACCAAAATAGACTCACAGATGTGATTGCAGCTAAAGGTGCATTTACAATGTAGTAAATTAATGGGTGACTACTTATGAAATCAATTATTGTCTGTTTTTTGTAATTAATTAAGTAAACATTTTAGGAATTGTTCTTTTCAATTTGACATTACAGATTATTATGTTGATCAGTAGTAAGAATGCCCTTATAAATCCATCTTGAAACAATGGTGTAAGAAAATAAGATGAGAAGTGCCAATGGTTGAATACTTTTTATACCAATTTATATTGCACAAGCAGCAACCCACAGTATAATTTTCTGAATAGAAAGTAAATATGGATTGCAAAAACCATGCAGATAAAGGCAGTAATTATAAAACAACCACAAAACTTAACAGTAGGAAACAAATGAAAAAAATACTTTTAACCTCTTCACAGCTGATACTTTCTCATCCCTGTGCTGAGTGTATTTTGACACTTTTTGTGCTGGTCACATTCTAATAAATCATTAGTTTGATTACAGCTGCTAACATGGCAAGGACATTCTGCCCTAACTGAGCTAAAAAGTTTTTTTGTTGATTGAAATTGCACCAATGTGAACTTTAAGCAAATGTGTGTATTTTCTTTTCTAAACATCACCAAGAAATACATTGTGGTTCTTGCTTTGGTATCCACCTTTCCAGAACATCAAAAAACAGGATTCTACCCAGAGGTTTTCAAAATAAAATCTGGACAAATGATAAAGCATTTTCTTTCTTGTTTGCACTATCTTGAGTGAAATACAGAAAATGTGTGGGAAAAATAACCTACCGTATGAAATCAGGGTACCTTTGAGTTTACTGAAGCCAGGACGGGGAAGATGGGCATTATAACCCCTCCATCTCTGGACTTCATAATGCTTTTGTAGTTTAGAGTGTTATTGTCTGCGTTACAACGCAGGTTGAATCAGGCCCAAGGAGTTCAACATATGTGAATAATGTGAAAAGTTACTCATATCTTGTTCCACGACATAGTGTGCTGTCATACATTTTTTTGATCTCCTGAAATCTTTGGTTAAACCTCTAAGTAAACCTCACAACTATATAATTCACTAGTTTAGATTTTATACTCCTATAACTTGATTTGGAAGTGGAGGCATTTTGTGACCAGAACACTTGCAAAACATTTGCATTCATAAACTGCGGTCTTAAGTGTGTATTTTAAGTTACACCTATCTCAAAATACGCCTAACATAAACTACAGACAGTATTTCTTTGCGGTGGTGTACACAATGCCGATGAGTAAAATTGCGACAGCATAAAGAGAGACACTAAAAAGCTGACACTTAAAATTGCAACATGTAGGAAACACTGACCATTTTAAAAAGTGACACACAAAAAACCAGACACCTGAAATACCTATATGTAAGAAATGGCAATACAAGAAAATGCCGGCAGTGTGATTGCAGACACTGAAAATCGCGACAGTCACACGGACGGCATTAAGGGAACAATGCGAATGGATCCAGCAGCTATATAGCAGCAGGACTCGCCAGCTGTAATATATATAAAAATAGATGAATTAAAAAAAGAAAAAAAACGTGCCCTCCCCCTGTCTAACCAGTATTAATCCTAGTGCTGCTGGGCTAGTGCTAATGCTGAGACGTGTATTAGGGGCCCTGCCCCCTGCTAAGAAATGGTCAAATTAACGCCATTGTCTAGCAGAGGATGAGGTTTAATTTTGTGAATTTGTGTAATTGAGCTCCGTCCCCCAACGTTCCAGAAGGATGCCTGCTCTTTCGGGAGGACTCCCTAAAATTCGGGAGCCCCTTTTAAGTTTTGGGAGAGTAGGCAAGTATGGTATACTTACACCGAACTCCAAATATATTATAGGGATGTGTGTAGTGTAGTCCGAAGTTCAGATCCAGCAAATATAAAGTGCAGCTTATGTGTGTGACATGCTTAAATGCTGGCAAAACACTCTTTCATGCTTTTTGTTATTTACCAAAGGTTTAACATCAGAGAAATCATTGGGGTTTACCGCTGTCCCCATAGACCTCTGTGGGCACAGCAGCATTTGTTAATTTATTAAGCTGCAATCATCATCATCATCTATTTATATAGCGCCACTAATTTCACAGCGCTGTACAGAGAACTCATTCACACCAGTCCCTGCCCCATTGGAGCTTACAGTCTAAATTCCCTAATATAGACACACCCTCACACATAGACACAGACAAACAGAGAGACAGACAGACAGGGAGAGACTAGGGTCAATTTTGATAGCAGCCAATTAACCTACCAGTATGTTTTTGGAGTGTGGGAGGAAACCAGAGCACCTGGAGGAAACCCACACAAACACAGGGAGAACATAAAAACTCCACACAGATAAGGCCATGGTCAGGAATCAAACTCATGACCCCACTGCTGTGAGGCAGAAGTGCTAATAACTAGGCCACTGTGCTGCAATGGTGTTACTGGTCATTTTCAATGGGATCCAACTGAAGCCTCTCTTGCACAGGGCAAGTGCTATGTGCATAGCACTTTCTCCGTTCAATGACAATGTTAGGCTGCTGGTGAAAAGGAAAAATAGTTAGTTTAGGAAGGAGGTCAACATCGCGGCTCCCAGAGCAGCCCCAGAATATTTAATTGCAATGACACTTCTTTATCTACCACTGCGATTTGAGGACTGTCACACTGGGGTCATAAATATGCCCCTTAGAGTTAAGCATAAAATGTGTTTCTTGTTAAGGCCTTCACAATGTAAATATACTATTTTCCCCTGTGTATATGACATATCAAATTACATTGTGTACGCATAGTGTAAGTTACATTAACAGTGTATATGATTTGTATACTGTGACTTTCCCTTTAATAACTAGAGATTTTCACTGACCCCTGTGTTTTGGTTTTGGCTTTGTATCTGGATTAACTTCGTGTTTTGGTTTTGGCAAAACCCCCCTCTCGTGTTTTGTTTTTGTTTTTCTAAAAATACTATTTTTTTTGCTAAAATTACATAATGTGGCTCTTTTTTTGTTCCTACATTATTATTAACCTCAATAACATTAATTTCCAGTCATTTCCAGTCAATTTTTGACAAGTGACAAGAACACTGCTACCCCTCCTGTTTCTGTGTGAGTAATGGCACTGAGCAATGGCACTGGAGACTGACAAGAACACTGCTACCCCTCCTGTTTCTGTATGAGCAATGGCACTTCGCAATGGCACTGGAGAATGGAGAGTGACAAGAACACTGCTACCCCTGTTTCTGTGTGAGCAATGGCACTGAGCAATGTCACTGGAGAATGGAGAGTGACAAGAGCACTGCTACCCCTGTTTCTGTGTGAGCAATGGCACTGAGCAATGGCACTGGAGACTGGAGAGTGACATGAGCACTGCTACCCCTGTTTCTGTGTGAGCAATAGCACTGGACCTCCTGGGGAGGGAGGTACTTATGGAATCCAAAACCCGCAAGATCCGACAACGCAATGATGACGTTTTGCCTCGATTCAGATCCGAGGACGCGCAAAAGTACCAGGCCGGATCGCGAGCCTACTCGGATCCCTTCAGTTCGGGTGGGTTCGGTTTTCAGAAACCAGAGCCCGAGCATCTCTATTAATAACCAACACTGTAAACACGCTATTTTCCTTGTGTACTAATACATTAATAGTGTATTAATATTTTACTTTATTTTGTCCTACTGTTATCATTTGAGTTCAATATGTTGATGTAATTTAATATATTTGAAATAAAACCATCAGAAATGACAATTAATACAAATTTATTCAAACAATAAGATTATGTGTAAAATTAAATGGAAAAAAGGCAACCTACGCTAAACAATTGATAAATTAACTTAAATGCCATTACCTGCCCCAGGGCAAACCTGTTGACATCCACTTGTCTGTGGTTGCCATCAATCATACCTCCCAATTTTTTATGTTGGTAAATTGGGACAGGGACAGTCCACAAATCATCAGCGCATGCAGGTTGCTTAGTGGGCCACCCCCAGCCTCCTCCCCTAAAAACACCCCTTCACTGCCGCAGATACCGGTCCCGCCTAAATTGGGAGGGATGGGTACCCCCTGAGGCATTCCATGCGTTTTTAAAAAAAATAAAGTTCTTCCGGTGGCGCCCCCTGCTCCTCCTCTGCAGCATCCTCCACCTCCTCAGCTGGCGCTGCCTCATTCTCCTCAGCCACCTTCTCAGCTTTAGCCTGTTTTCTAACTTGCCACTCTGTTAACATAAACATTTTCATTTTTCGTGTCATATCGGTTGCAATTTATAAAATAAGATTACATCACTTATGAGTGTATATGTTCTGGGAGGAGAGAAGATGATAAGTTCTACTTTCAACATTACCGCAAAGATGTTTAGGATACTGAGAGAGGAAACCAAATGACTTGGTTTTGGTGTAAGAGAGTCTTATGGAACTGCAAGCGGCCCCCATGTGTAGTGCCCCCTTGTAAAGCGCCCCCATACTGTGAGTGGGGGGCACTGCAATTTGGCAGCTGGCTGCTCTGGAGTAAAGAAGTCCCACTGGTGAGATGTAGATGGAGACCTGCAGTTGAGTAATTGTTATTTCAATTGAGGAAGAGTACCTGGCTATTGTGATGATGTTTTGATAGGATCTGCTTGAGTAAATGCCTATAAAATAACACCAGTTACTGTAATGTGCTCCCTAGTAGTAAAAGGATATTTGGATGACATCTGGGGGTAAATGTATTAATCTCCGGGTTCTTCAACACCCGCGAGTTCGCCGTCTTCGGCGTTTAAATTTAAAGCGGCGCTGCCTTGTAAAGAGAAGTTTCCCTTTACAAGGCAGCGCCGCTTTTAATTTAAACGCCGAAGACGCCGAACTCGCGGGTGTTGAAGAACCTGGAGATTAATACATTTACCCCCTGAAAGTGACAGTGTGGCTAGCAGCAGCAGTGGGGCTGGAGTAAGAGGGTTTCTTTGAGGGATGAGGTGCACTGTGGCAAGGAAAATAGTGGGATGTTAGTTAATCCTTGTTAGAATGTAAGCATGAACCTCTGAAGTATGCCCATTCTGTGCTGACACCTGTGAGCCCAGTATTACTTGAAGGTATTCAACTACTGCCCACAGCAACATCGGTTATGCAGCTGTGTAATGGTTCATATTGGACTTATGCAAGAGGTGTGCAGGAGGAGTAGATGAGCAGTATAAAGTTTAACATCTGCTGAAGTTATGTGCTGGAGGTGTTTGGAGGAAGCTATATTCATAACTGCTATGATATGTGCTGGAGGAGTTTAGTGTTTGAATTTCTGTGCATTGCAGCCGTTATGACATGTGCAAGGAAAGAAGGCATTGGTATTTGCTATTAGATGGTCTGGCACCCTACATTTCTTTGATCTTTGCAATGCACACCACTAGTGTGCACACCACTCCATGTTACTAATGTTACTTATGTTTAAACACCTGATTATTCAAGGGACCCTATGGTCGCGGATGCCACACCCATGCGCAGTGGAGGACTGGGTCTAAAAATATTGGTTGCCAGGAGACCCGCAACTATAAGGCTATCATTTAATTTTTATAAGAAATAAATACATAAGTGGAAAAGGCTTCAATTAATTTTTCTGCTAAATAAATGCATATTTTTTTTAGTAATTACAGTGTACATATATTGTACATATTACTGGCAGTATACAGTAGATACTATATTGTAATAATTGATTTTTTGTTATAATTTTAAATAAATGGTGGATATTTTTAAATAGTTTGATTGTACTGAACATTTTACACTATATTAACAATAACAATCCACTATTTTAAGAGCAATTGTTTGAATTAACTAGATGATTGTGCGAATCTGCTTCTGCATTCAATTCATCTAACAATTCCTTTTTAATGGATATGTATGATTCCAAGTTCTCCTCAGACAATGCATTTGTTATCCTTGTCTTTATGATCTTTAGCTCTGAAAATGTCCTTTAACATTGAACTTGAGTAAATTATAGTGTGCAGATGACTTTATAATGTTTATAAAGGTTATCATATGCCTTGTCATGAAGTCTGTTAATGCCAGAATTTTAAGTACACACAAGTGCTACAAATTTTACACTTGTTGCAACTGGAATCCATATTCTCACCATCAGTTAGCAATAGCTTTAATACATCAAAGTTCATAACAAAAGAAAACAATTCCAATATTACTTGATCTTGCTGATTTGTGAAGTCAGCTTAATAATAATAGCTTCCACTGCTTTATCTTCAAGGCTCTTCATCATCATCATCATCATCATCATTTATTTATATAGCGCCAGCAGATTCCATAGGCCCTTCTCTGCAATAGTTTTAAACTTTGCTGGGTCCAAGCAGGATAAATCGCTGTACAACTTTTTGTGTTGTACAAAGCGTGAATCTAGTGACTGGACAATGCGGCTCATTATTAGGTTAAACACATTTGACGAAAATCAGCTAGAGAATCTGAGGAATTTCCTTCATCATCTATAAGCTCATCTGCCAGTCATTTCTTCTTCCTCTTCCTGTTAACTGGCAATGTTGTTTCCAAAGAGTAAATTTCTCATATTTTTTTTTCATCTATATTGTACTGTGAAATTTTGTACATTTATTTACAAAATCCAATGCCTTGCTCTGAACGTTAGCAAATGTTCTTTTCTGTTCCTTCAACTTTTCTGTAGCGATTATGTGTGTATAGAAATACTCACATGATCGCAGCGCCGGCGTCCCTCTTCCCCTCACTGTTTGCAATGAATGTCGGGCGTCACGCCCGACATTCAGTGGAGAGCCGAGCACAGAAGAAGACAGAAGAGAGAAGAAAATAAAGATGAAAGAAAGCAATACAGAGGTAAGTGAAAGAGGAGAAACGCAGAGAGGCACAAAGGGTTAAAAAAAGGAAGGGAAAAAGCAGCATGGCACAGGGGGTTAAAGAAAGGGGGACAAAGGCAGCATAGCACAGGGGTTAAAGAAAGGGGGACAAAGGCAGCATGGCACAGGGGGTTAAAGAAAGGGGGACAGAGGCAGCATACCACAGGGGGTTAAAGAAAAGAGGGACAAAGGCAACATGGCATAGTGGGATAAAGAATGGGGGACAAAGGCAGCATACCACAGGGGGTTAAAGAAAGGGGGACAAAGGCAGCATAGCACAGGGGTTAAAGAAAGGGGGACAAAGGCAGCATGGCACAGGGGGTTAAAGAAAGGGGGACAAAGGCAGCATACCACAGGGGGTTAAAGAAAGGGGGACAAAGGCAGCATGGCACAGGGGGTTAAAGAATGGGGGACAAAGGCAGCATACCACAGGGGGTTAAAGAAAAGAGGGACAAAGGCAACATGGCATAGTGGGATAAAGAAAGGGGGACAAAGGCAGCATGGCACAGGGAGTTAAAGAAAGGGGGACAAAGGCAGCATAGCACAGGGGATAAAGAAAAGAGGGACAAAGGCAGCATGGCACAGGGGTTAAAGAAAGGGGGACAAAGGCAGCATAGCACAGGGGGATAAAGAAAAGAGGGACAAAGGCAGCATGGCACAGGGGGATAAAAAAAGAGGGACAAAGGCAGCATGGCAAAGGGGGATGATGAATGGAGGGGGCAAAGGCAGCATGGCACAGGGGGATAAAGTAAAGAGGGACAAAGGCAACATGGCATAGTGGGATAAAGAAAAGAGGGACAAAGGCAGCATGGCACAGGGGGATAAAGAAAAGAGGGAGAAAGGCAGCATGGCACAGAAGGATGAAGAAAAGGGACAAAGACAGCATGGCACAGGGGGGATGATAAAAGGAGGGGGCAAAGGCAGCATGGCACAGGGGGATGAAGAAAGAAGCAAAGGCAGCATGGAGGGTGCAGTGTGATCATAAGGGGGCATAGCATGGTGATGATAAAAGGGCACAGTAATGTGTGTGTGATGGCACAGGGAATGTAGGGTGTGTGAGGTAGATGGTGGCTAATTAATGGTTGCTATTTTGTTTGCGGGGTAATGGGAATACTATTTTAATGTTGGGGCTGGAGGAAGGCCTAATTATTAATCATGGGTGCTATTGATTTAACAGTGGGGCTGGCTGTAATTTTCTAAATGTAGCCATTTTTTTTTCCAAATAGGTCCTCCAACATTCCAGGATCCGGACAAGCTGCAACTAAAGAAACCAGCAGCCACAGGTGGTGAAAGTGAGAAGAACAGGTAGGACAGAGCAGCATAGTGTGTGAAATGTTGTGATTCTAATAGGGACAATGCCAATGTTTGGTGAGTGTTTGGTGAGCCCAGTGGGCGCAGACCAAGACTGAACTCTTTCTGTACACACTGAATGCTTCCTATACTACACAAGGGTGCTAGATGTCCTGAAAGTCAGGAGTGCTTGGACAAATGTCACACTCCGGTGAATTCAGAACCTAGTGATTTTGATGTGCTAGCGACGCCCCAATGGTGCATTGCCACTCCCCCTATCGTGTGACCACACCCCTGATTTTTTTTTTTGCTTACTCAACTAAAAGGGGGGCCCCATGAATTTGTTGTACTGGGGCCCTGAATTCCTCTTGGCAGCCCTGGAGGTCCCTGTCCTGTATCATCATTACTTGGCACAACTGAAAGTAGTCACTCACAGATAACACCTTTAAGCTCAACATGATAATAATGCTAAACTGAATTATGCTTTTTCTTTTTCATGCTGGTAGGGGTAATATTCCTGAAATTAAAACTTAATTAAAAATACTTGGGAAAAATGAACATCTACAATTAAATGTTGAATCCAGCTTTTGCCATAAGTTGGCTATTTGTAGTTTTGCATTTGATTATAATTGTAGTTGTTATTATTATTATGTTGCTGTATTCTGTATTTTGTAAACTGTGTAAACTGTTGTAGCGTATTGTAACACATTTTTACAGTATGGTAACGAGGTCTTATTATATAATTCTGCTAGAAATACTTAATGGACCTCGCCCAAGAACACATCGAAGGGAATATGTTTTATAGATGCATCTACTATTAACAACAATTTTAACAATCACAGTCATTTCAACTGCAGACGGAAATTCCGTCTTTTACCTAATCCCCAGAATAAATAAAAGGTATCATTATTTATTGAACTTGCACTCTGTGTATATATTATTATTTAAGACTGCAGCTTAACTATATATACTACCTAATTTTATACAGTGAAACAAAATACATTATATTTAAATTAAAGGGCATATGGCCACAGTATATAAAAAAATATATTAATTAAATACATACCTTTTATAAAACACACCAAGCACGAGATGAAGAGCTGAAGAAGCACAATCAAACTGAAGCAGACGCAATGAAAAATATTTGCTGTCTTTGTAATGTATGCCATGGCTCGATACAAAGTTGACTCCGGCTGCACGTCATGATCCCAGGCTGGGATTCCCAGCTAAGCTTCATTGCGCAGTCACAATAGTAAAGATCCAAGCCTATACAACGTATGCGTCAAACTAATATAATCCGAATCACAGTTATTTATTATATTTTTTGGAATATAAAGTATCCTCGAAAAATGATTTTATTAAACTAGAAATACGTTAATTTTAGTTGCATACAGTAATAATATTGAAACTTCTACTTTTCAAGCTACTAAAAGGTCATTAACATTTTTAACATATTGTCTAATGTTTAAGTGGGCCCACTGCATTAGGGGCTCACAGGGCCCACTTTCCATCGAACAAGCTGACACCCTGGCCGGTCCGCCACTGCCCAGGCGATAGCTGCAGCAGAAGAGGAGGGACACAGTTAGTTGGGTACCACACAGTTCCCAAGCAATTGATTGCACAACACAACCAGGCCCGGTGCTCCCATTAGGCAAGGTTAGGCAGTTGCCCAGGGCGCCGGGCTCTGCAGGGCGCCTCAAAATTCAAAAAACAATTGCTATTGTAGTTTAAAACTGTGCGGCGACCGCTGAGCATACCTTAAACGGCCACCGCACAGCTTGAGATCGATCCACAGGGAGGGGGGTGGGCTATGGATCACGACCGCCGCCCTCCCCTCCAACAGGTGATGGGGCGCTCTGTCTCCTCCCCTCCACTCACTGACTGTCGGGCGTGACATCATCATCACGGCCCGACAGTGTCAGTGAGGGACGGGACCCGGCAGAGAGGACCAGCTTTATGGAGCCAAGGTAAGGAAAGACGGAGGGGGGGGGAGTTTTTTTAAATTGTGCCAGGGAGGGGGAGATTTTTCATTGTGCCGTGGGGGGGCGGGGGGGGGGGAGTTTTTTACATTGTGCCGGGGGGGAGTTTTTTACATTGTGCCGGGGGGCTGGCGGATTTTGTTACATTGTGCCGGGGGGGATTTTTACATTGTGCCTAGGGCGCCGAGGACCCTAGCACCGGCCCTGAACACAACACATGACCAGCAGGGGTTTCACATCTGCATTAGGATTTCTCTATTTGGCAACAAAGAAGCTAATCAGCCGGTTTGGCTCTATATGTGGCTAAATGTGGTAAGCCATACCCCTGATAAATTTATATAATGAAATGCATAGGGTAGCTTCAAGCAACACTGCTTAGTTCATTCTGCACCTACGACAGAAGGCATCTTTAGCTAATTCTGTGTTTTTTTCAGCTAAACTTCAGTTCCATGCTTCATGCATGGAGCTACCAACAGCAGCCATACAGGATCTTTCAGTCATTCATACTATCATCCAGGCAAGCTTCTAAAGATGTTTTTATGTATGTGTTTTTGTATCCTTATTATATTAAAGATATTGTAAACTACTGCACCATGAGATGGCATCTGCTTTCTAGTCTTTATTTTGGAAGCATAACATTGCTGTTGATAAAATTCATAGAATTTCCAACATTAGTTAAATGTATACCTTATATTTCCCCTGACTTCTAGAAGTCTTGGCAACCACTAATGAAGCTCCAGTGACAACATCAACCAGATAAGCTAACTGATCTTTTATATTATGTAAGCACATTTAATCACTGAGTGTGTTTTTCTGATGTATATCGTACTTGCCCACTCTCCTGAAATCCCAGGAGACTCCTGAATTCTGGGTAGGTCTCCCAAACTACCGGGAGAGCAGGCAATTCTCCCACATCCTGCCCGTCGGGAGCCTAAATGATGTGATTCGCCACCCCCGCCACCTTCCGCCCTCCTACCACACCCCCCAGTACAGCAACTTTATGCCCTCTACACACATAGTCACCCGCTAGAGGGAAAAAAAAGAAAGTCATTTCAAATTTTATTTTAAGTACCCACTTAAAATAAATATTTTGTACCCCCCGTCCCCACCTCTTGGCACCCCTGTATATTATTACATTGTTTTGCTCTTTCTTTTCCTTTTGTTCTCTGTCTTATGATATGCACATCTCAGAATGCACATGTAAAAACCCATTATTGCATCTATGCTAGGCTGCCACATTTACATTACATTTTTTTTACACAACTCCAAATGGTGCCTGTAATGAGAGACAGTTGGTATGCAATCAAATACTTTTCAATTAGGATCTCACAGTTACAGGTTGTTAATGTGGCCTGACAGCAGAAAAACACAATCTTCAACAATTCCCTCCATGCAGGGCCATCTTTTCCATTGGGCACGATGGGCAACTGCCCGGGGGCCCCATAGGCACGGCTCTTAATGAGAATAAATAATCCTGCAAAAGAAAAAAGCCTGCAAAAAAACCTACAAGGGTCACTGAGCAAGTACATCTATCTATCTCTATCTCTATATATCTATATCAGGGGCGCACGCAGGGGGGGGGGGTTTCTGAGTCTCCAGAAACCCCCCCCCCCTCCACGGATCGGTCGGGCAAAATGCATGTTTTGAAACATGCCAAATATTTTTTCTCTTACAGCACCGCCGCAATGCTTCTGTCACAGCGCCGCGGCTGCTGTATAACTCCTGTTCGGCGAGCAGGAGCTGCTGCGCATGCGCAAGCGCAGCAACTCCTCCCTTGAATACCCGCCATTACTGGCTGGCTTCCCTGGGGAACGGTAGGGCTATTTCTAGTGTCACTGCTAATATTAAATAATAAAAGAGCTGCAGATACTGGCCACAATGAATCTGTTTTTTTATTAATGGACCAAAGACTCCATTTCTGGGGAGCCTGCAGGGTATGCAGAGGTGTGTTATTGTATATAAATATTGTATTATAGGATTAAAAAAGTAGAGGATTCCTCTACTTTTTTAATCCTATAATACAATATTTATATATAATCACACAGCTCTGCATACCCTGCATGCTCCCCAGAAATGGAGTCTTTGGTCCATTAATAAAGAAAACTATATCAGATTGATTGTGGCCAGTATCTGATTTCACCCTGTAACCCAATAACAAATATATATATATATATATATATATATATATATATATATATATATATATATATATATATATATATATATATATATATAGTCTGAACTTGTGTAATATTTTTTATTTGGTTTTTTTTTGTCCGTTTTTTTCATGTACATTAGCAATGTTAGTTTTAATGTGTGTTATCAATGCTATTTTGATGTGCGGTATCAGTGTTAGTTTTAATGTGGAGTATCATTGCTAGTTTTAATGTGTGTTATCAATGCTATTTTGATGTGCGGTATCATTGCTAGTTTTAATGTGTGTTATCAATGCTGTTTTGATGTGTGGTATCAGTGTTAGTTTTAATGTGGAGTGTCAATACTCATTTTACAGATAGGTTTAGATTGTTTTAATGTACAGTATTTTAGTGTGTGGTAGCAATGATTTTTCATTTCATGTAAAATGCTAATATAATATATAATACTTGTTATTTACAGTAAAAAAGTTTATGTTGACATCTTATTGTGGCGCTTTATTTTTTAAGTTGTAATGGTGTTCAGAATTCAACTATTTGGAAACCCCCCCTTAAAAATCCTGCGTTTGCCCCTGTCTATCTATATCTGTATCTGTATACATCTATATATCTATATCTATATCTATATCTAGGGGCCCCGGTGCACTGCTTTGCCCGGGGGCCCATAATGTTGTTAAGATGGCCCTGCCTCCATGTTCCTTTTTAAGACTTTAAGAAAAGCTGTAATCACTGAAAAGTCATCCTTTCTCTACCACATTCATAATCCCTGGAACTGAAGATGAATCTGGGACATATATAAACTTCTGCCTGTTTCACAGAGCACATGTCATGGGTATTTTAAGACTAGAAAGCGAGTGCAGATATACAAACATGTTAAGACACCTCTAGGACGGCAAAGCAGAGGTTAAGTAAAGTAAGATGATTTCTGAGCCTCACACAATATGTACTTTGTTCCTTAACACATTGCAGGAGTCAGAATGACATCAAAGAAAAATAATATTTAGCAGAAATAAATAGAAACATTACCTCATGCTAACATGAACTCCAGCCTGGTATCATTATAACCACACCACACGTGGCAGATTAAATGGCCACGGTTGTAATTACAGATAACAGAATCAGAGGCTGTGGGTCCACGGGGAATTCTGTAATATTGGGTAAAGACGCTAGGAATTTTGTATTATGTATTAACCAGTAACATACTGTACCAGAGGAGAGACTAGGATTTGCAGTATCATAGTCCAACACAGTGACATAGATGATGTTGTAAAAATAAACTAGTATAACAAGTGCAGCCTTTCCTACTCAACGTGCTCTTACCAAACAACAAAATCAATGTATGAACTTTCACTGACTAAAATGTTAAAGGTCCAGAAGACATCAAATATTAATATTAATAGCAGAATGTATCTTGTTGAAAGTATAGGCCTGTTTTTCACCATGTATGCACAACACGTAAATTTGAATACTTTTGCGGGGAGGTGCTCTGCAGGCCCTGAAAAACAGAGTACATTCCCCTGAATACACCTTCTCTGCCCCTTCAATGTCATTTAAATAATCTAATTGCACTATTTCCTGGGTCCCTTCCATTGTAATTCACTGGTGTGCTCCAGACTGACATTGCTAATGAATGGTATTTTACATAATTTGTGTCATTGTTAACACTACCCCTTGTTTGCTATTTGAATATTTTTACACTGCCTTCATTATAAATTTATCAATCATCAATTTGGAATTCTTCCCATTTCTCCCAATGCAGTGTTTTTTATGGACTATTTTTTGTGATTTTTTTTCATGGTTTTGGAGCTTATGCTCAGTAGGGGGCATTAAACTATTTTTTATTATGTTGGTTTTATTGTGCGTATTTGTGCACTAGCTCTATCTTGCAAGCCTAGGAGGAGCAAATGATAGTGGGCCTGAGTCATTAAGGCAAAAAAGGAGTAAATGTTCTCTGGGACAAACCATATCACAATGCAAGGGGTGCAAATTAGTTTATTATTTTGCACATAAGTTAAATACTGGCTGTTTTTTCATCTGGCACACAAACACCTGATAACTTTATTATTGCACTGAAATTTAAAGTTGATCTAGGACATGCCCTACCCCAACTATAAATCTGTCCCGACATTTTAAATTTACCTCCCCCTCCAATGCAACATGGTTTTGCCCAGGTGCAAATGTTACTCCTTTTTTATGTTTTGCTCTCCTGAATGACTCAGGCCCAGTATGTTTAAAGTACAGTAAGAACACAGTAGAATGGTGATAATGTCAGCTACAAAAGAACAAATTGTTCAAAAATCCTTTGGTGTATGGGTGAAAAATAATTCTGCAGATAATCAAATATGGCTAACAAAATCACATATCTCCCAACATGCAAGTCACCGACAGCAGGGCATGGCTACTGCCCCAGAGGGCTACCCATTAGATATTTCCCTTCTCCCCAAACATTACCACCTGCGGGGCAAACATGTCCCCGGGCGGGACAGTCAAACAGATTCTTAAATTCAAGACTGTCCAGCTGTAATCGGGACAGGTATGAAATAATTCATAAAATGTGTTATTTCTTTAGGTTGGAGAATTGTTTATTTCAATATTCAAATTGGTTTGCCTTGTAATTGACTGATTCAAATAAAAACTGTAATTGCAAAGCAATATTTAATAAATGATCATTTTAGTAGATCATAGTCAAAATTTTATTTTCAGACAAGCTGATTGGTGACTTTAAGATTCTGCCTATATTTTCCCTTTCTTCTGAGCATGCTCAGCTATTATCGCTTAGAGGTGCTGGACATTCCAAGTTTTTATCACCTTTGCGCATGCTTTGTTCTTCTACCCACACACACAGCTGCTGCTGATCCTGGTAATCAGTGCCCTATTAAAATCTCAGCCTTAGCGTAATGTTTGCCAGATCATTGACTTTGTGCCTGTGTGTCAGCCTCTCAGCAGTTTGCCTGTATTCCTAATTTCTTGTTTGTTAACTCAGCTATGGATGTCGACCATGCTCTTCTATCTGTTCCCTGACCCAGGCTTTTAATTCTAATCTTGTTGTATGCTCCCTACACTATTACCTGGCTTACCACTGCACATTCCACCTCTTTCCTGCATTCCTGGTTCCTGTGTATTGACTCTGTTCCTTTCTGATTTTCTATATTTGCTTTCGGTGAGCACTCTGCCTGAATCCTGTTAATAGCATTCCTACCTGTTTGGCTCTTCAGTCCTAGTATTCCTGTTCCACTACTACAGCTGAACAATGATTGCCAATGTCATGTCCTCTACTAGTCTATGTTATTTGTCTGACCATCCTCTCTTCTTTTCTGAGGACTTCTGCCATTGATCACTTACCTGGTCTGTGTTATTTACAAATAAAGAGTTAATTTGTACATTCTTTGCCTCTGCAGGAGTTGTCAGGTGAGCTATCAGATCATTTACAATTAGCTAGTACTCTATGTGCTAATATAAGTTACCATTTTATCCTGAAAGCCAACAAATCTATGCACACCAACACAATTTTCATTAAATGTATGGATAGTTCTATATACACTGTAGGATCTCAACTGCAGCCAGGATTTGCTCTAAGCATTTAAATTTAGAGGAGTTTGATACATCCACAGCAAAACTTGGTGGCTTTACTAAAGGACTGCTGCAAGTGAACTGGAGAGCAACCAGCAGTGCTAGAATGCTAGTAGTCTCTTAGATCTCCTACAGCATTACAGTTGAAACACAGACTGCCTTTGATTACTAGGAAGGTCATCCAACTCTACTACTTTTGACTGAATGTTTGGGACAGTGGAGCAGTGAGCCTCCCTATCCCAATGGGGAATTTCCTATCTCACTTATAATCGCAGTGTAAAAATAAAGCTGCCCAGTATTAGTGTGCTACATGCAAAGCAGGCAATATTTTTCCTGCAATCGAAATAAAATTGCATTTGCATCCTTTGCATTGTAACATGGTTTTTCCAGGTGCAAATTTGCACCCTTAACGCGATTTGCTTCTAGCAGTAAATGAGGCCCAATTTTTGGCTGCATCTATTGAGTGTTCACTGTGTTTCATTGACAAATTAGTTGTTAATTAGGCAGGAAATTAATTTCTGCTATTTAGCATTACATTATAACGATTTTATGCTGTTTGTTCAGGGACATTGTAACTGTACATATATAGCATACTTGGCTACTTTTAAAAACAACTTAAGGGAGACTGTGCAAGAATGCCTAGGGGCATATTTACCAAGCAGCAGTTCCAATAAACTGCCTATTCTTGACGGTTTACCGTCATCTGTTAAAAATGGCAATTTTATTTAGGATAGAACCCACCAGGTTTTGTCTTTAATAAAATTGCAGTTTTAAGAAAAAAATGGCAAACCTCAGAGAATCGGCAGTTTGTCGGAAACTCCACTTAGTAAATATACCCCTCTAGGCTCCACGCCACACTGTGTGGAGAGCGGCAACCATTTTTTTGTAGCACAACTCCCCCTGTGATCAATCTTTGCCCAACATGGGACTGGTTTTATACTGTCACACGGCGCTCATTCGGCGGCTTCCACAACCGAAGACCTACACGCTCACCTGTTCCCCATTGATGCATACTTCAGCTGCTGGCGTCCTGGCTTTGGTTCTGCGCATGCGCAGACCTTAACCTTTGTGTCCTCTGCATGTTTTCCATTGGTTTATCAGTTTGGCTCCAAACTTGAAAAGGCACTTTTTCCTCAGTGCCTGTTGATCAAGTTACCTGCCTGATTAGACTTGGTCTTGTCTCCTGTACGTTTACCTGTGATCCTCAGCGCCTCCTTGTCCTCGTTACTCTGCTGGCTGGACTGTTCACACTGCACCTGTCTCTGCTGTGCTGCTCTACTAGGGGCTATACCGCTCAAGCTGCACCTGCCTCTGTTACCTTGCTGGCTGGACTGTTCATGCTGCACTTGTCTCCGCTGTGTGATGCTGTACTATGGGCTCAACTGCCTAAGCTGCACTTGTCTCCGTTACTCTGCTGGCTGGACAGTTCACGCTGCACCTGTCTCTGCTGTGCTGCTCTACTAGGGGCTATACCGCTCAAGCTGCACTTGTCTCCGTTACTCTGCTGGCTGGACAGTTCACGCTGCACCTATCTTTATTGTGTCGCTACACTACAGGCTGTACTGCTCAAGTCACACTAGCCTCCATTAACCTGCTAGTTGAATTGTTCACTCTGCATCTGTCTTTACTCCGCTATTTGACTGAAGAGCTTACGCTCCACCTGTATTCATCAGTCTCCTCTGGCCCTCTGGCAAAAGAGCTCACATTCCATTTACTTCCATTGTGTCTCTTCATAACATCTTATTATTTACTCCCCTAGGGTCTCGCCTAACACTCCTGGTAGGGGCCGCGATCCAAATCACCTTGCGGTGGTCACTGGTGAATACCATCCGCCCGTTAGACTTCGCGCCCTGCTGGGAGTAGCGCCAAGTTGGGCAGACCCAAGAATCCAGTGTACCAAACCGTGACATATACAGTCAGAACAGGCTTCTTCTGGCAATTGCTTCCCCATGCGGTGGTTCTCCTTTCACTATTGCCATTTCAGGATGGTGATAGAAGATAATTAGAGGAAAATGCTTTATTATTTTAATAAAGCATTTTCCTAAGTTAAATATATCAAAATAATAATTTTTCTTTCTATCTTTTACATATTTTTCTATATTGTCTGGACTTCCAGCTCCACCGTGAGTGCGTGAATCGGCAAAGCCAGATCAAGAAACACTGTCTGACAAAGAGGTAAGTGTTCCCTTACCGCTGCCAGCCAGTTTCACCAAGCAGCTGAGTGTCACTCAGCTGCTCTGCCCATATTTTAATGGTAAATTGCGGCAATACAAGATTTTCTATGACTGAGATGAACATAGAAAGAAAATCTATGCTATCTCTGCAAATTGACAAATAGGGGATGTGAAATACAAGAAAGTTTTCAGATGCAAAATAGAGACAACTTGGGAATAAAGAGGGACAAGAAGACTAGGGTCCAAAACAGAGGCTGTTCCTTCCAAAAATGGACGCATAAAAATTAGGTTAAAGGTTAGTTTCTCTTGACTTACTAAATTAATATTTTTAGTTAATGTTTTTTAATTAATTCTTATAATTTATGGTAGGGGGTAGCCCATTATTCCAAATCGAAAGCAGTGTACCTGTTTCCAGCATTTTACTTACTGTAGAATTTAATGTCTGTATAGCAGAAATGTGACTGTGACTTAGTGCTTTATTTTGTCTACACATACTGCTTGTGAAGTTTGAGTTTTTTGCTGGTTCAGTCACCTCTCTTACAGCTGCGGGCTCCACATGCCAAGTTTGTCTTGGCTCTGTCTACTAATAATTGTTTATGGCTTTAAGCCAGGGACTGCCGCCAGATTCTGTCTCACTTGACTGAATGCGAGACGCAGAGTTTATTAATTCACCGTGAGTCCTATTGTCTGGGCTCCGGCCTGCATGTTTATTTACTTCAGCAGGCCCTCTATTGACTCAGGCAAAGCACAGCCTGGCTGCATTGTTTAACTCTGCAGCGACCTCGCGTAAACTCTGTGAGGTGTTCAAAACAAGGAGTAAATGTGCACGCAAATAGTCAGGGCTGTAGTTTTTCAAGTAATACTTTACAATAGTGAATGAACATTAGTCAGGCACTATAATCTATTGTGTTGGATGAAGTTGCAAACATTTTTGTCCAGGTTTTTGTTATTTATATATATTTTACTGTTCGCACCTAAACAAACATGTTCATCAATTATTGACAGAATCAGTTTGGATTATATGAGATTGGCCACTAGTGTCTGTCTGACCATATATTTTTGTGGCACAAATCACACCAGTTCTTTATATTATTATATATTAAAATGGTTAATGTACATTTTTTTTAAATACCCATGGTACTCAAAACACACTTAATCTGGATGTTTTACAGTTTTCTTTGCTGTGTCCTCCTATAACTTAGGGAGATCTCACTCAAAAGCTTATTCAAGCAGAGGCTGAACTAGCGAGCTGTGGGCCAGTCCAGGTGCACGGAAGTGGGGAGGAGGGAACCCGACTTTCTGCATCTGTCATACAGTGGGCCCCATTATCTCCATGGGCCACGGCACCTTGTGCACCAGTGGCAGTTTCGCCACTGCACTCAAGTGACCCTTCAAATCATCATATCTTGCTACAGCAGATTTTAGGTTTCTGATGTTCCAAATATAGTATATTAGTAGTAGATTAGTTCTCTTACTAACACATATAACTAAATTAAACATAGTCCAGTGAGAGGGTTAAAATGAGACATCTTGGAGAACCTGTTAACTACAACCCAGATGGTGTTCAATCCATTAGAAACTGGTAGATCAGTAATGAAGTCCATAGACAGATGAGTGTCATACGCCGGGTCTTCGGTATCACTAAACCGAGACCTGGCTCACTTACCTCTCCTCTGGTGTCCTCTCTTCCCCGAGGCCGGGCGCCATCTTAGTTGCTGATCTGCGCATGCGCAGACCCGATTTCTCTTTACACCTTGCCTAGCGTCCTATTGGTCCTCAATATCCCTCCTACTATTTAAGGCACCTTCCTCCTTTCCTCAGTGCCTGTTCTTTTGATCATTTACCTGTCCAGAGTAGGCTGTATATCTCCTACCCTCAATTCCTGTGCAATATCCTGCAGTCCGCAGATCATCTCCACCATTCCAGTGGTAATATTCTGCAGTCCGTAGACCATCGCTCTCTACCATTACAGTGGTAATATCCTGCAGTCCGCAGATCTTCTCCTCCACCATTCCAGTGGTAATGTTCTGCAGTGCAGATCATCTCCTCCACCATTCTAGTGGTAAAATCCCTTAGTCCGCAGATCATCTAATCCACCATCCCAGTGGTAATATTCTGCAGTCTGCAGATCATCGCTATTACCATTCCAGTGGGAATATCCTGCAGTCCGTAGTTCATCATCTCTACCATTCCAGTGGTTTTCTCTGCAGTGCGAAGATCATCACCCAAACCTCACCTTTTCAGTGGTAATAATCTGCAGCCGCAGACCGTCCGTGTACTTACCTTCCTGTCATCTGCCATATTGTTGCCCTTTTCCCGCTGATCTCGTCAAATGCTCCCTAGAGGGCCGCGACCTGCGTAGTGGAAGCAGCTAAACCCATATCTCCTGGCGAAGGTCCCTGGAGAAGACCAGCCGCTACGTTAGACGTCTAGGATTCTCGAATCCTAGACACCCATGAGGACCATTTAAAATGCTAACAACTTAAATTAAAGCCAAAGTCAATACATCTGTCATAATAGCTGTTGTATTGAATCATGGTCCGTCTGGACAGCTCTGCACGTGAAATGCTTAGATGCACCTGTCCAGGAGCAAAGTGTTCCAGGAATTCTTTTACAATCTTGACAACTATTCAGCTCAGTAATACATAGGCTTTGATATATTGTAAAGTTAAATAGTGAGATTACTTGCTCTTTAAATATATTTTTAGTGGATTATTTGCTTTCAGATTACATAGAATGTATACACCAATCAGCCTGCAACAATGTTTAGGTAGGTGGCACATGTCAAACTAATATTCACAATAATACTAGGACCCAAGGTTTCCCAGCAGAACATTGCCCAGAGCATCACACTGCCTCCACCGGTTTGACTTCAAGCTATAGTGCATCCTGGTGCCATCTTTTCCCCAGAGAAACGATGTACACGCACCCGGTTGTCCACATGATGTAAAAGAGAACCAGGCCACCTTCTTCTATTGCTCCATGGTCCTGGCGCTCACATGCCCATAGGCGATTTCCACAGTCAACAGTCTGCAACTATGCAGCAAGCTGTGATGTACTGTGTGTTCTGAAATCTTACTATTGTTGAAATGTAGGAATTTGTGGGATTGGACCAGATGGGCTAGACTTCGCTCCCCATGCGGATCAATGAGCCTTGGGTTACAATAACCATGTTACAGATTCACTGTTTGTCCTTACTTGGATCTCTCTTGGTAGGTACTAACCACTGCATACCAGGAACACCCCACAAGACCTGTCGTTTTGGAGATGCTCTGACCCAGTCATCTAGTCATCACAATTTGGCCCTTGTTAAAGTCTCTCAGATCCTTATGCTTGTCCATTTTTCCTAGTTCACTGCTGTGAATCAGTAAAAGAGCTGTTATTCAATGTATAAATAAAATGTGGGAGTCTCAGTTACACACATTTGCAAATACTGTATGTTAGATACTAGTAATGTTAACCCACACATTTCTTCATTAGATCCTTATACCTAACTGTATTTATTTTATTTATAATAGACAAAAACTCCACCCTTCTATCTCTAAACAATTGGTGAATGTTTGGTCCCTCTCTGTAGACATTTCTGGATGAATGAACACAAATGTGCTATTCACAGAGAAAACAATTAAATGTCCATTCAATATTGTACTGAATAATCAGTGATCCGTGTTCAGTGTCTGAATATCAACTGTCATGCAAGAAAGTGGGTGGTTTGTGTTATTTACCATTTGGAGATTCCGTTTAAAATGCAAACACTAAAAATAAGTCAACTTCCTGTTTTATCATTTTCAGTGATATTAAAATGTCCTAGAAGCAGAGTTTCTATTTGTTCAGTGGATGCTACATAATGTAACATTTGTTACATTATGTAACTTGCTCAAAATGACCTCTGTTGCTTGTCATTCTTCCAAAAACTGCACATAATTCTTTATCTATTATATCTACAATGTTTGCATTACTTAACTTATGGTAATTATACATTTTCAAACTTCTAAGGCTGAGTCAACTTTTATGATTATTTTTTATTTAAATACTTAATTTCTGACCATTTAAGAGAATAAAGTAATAAAGAGTAAGCGAGAACATCAGAAAGTAGATTCATACAGAGACGCATTTTCTGTGTAGAAATTATAAATATAGCCCCTTGCAGGGGCAAACGCAAGATTTGTAGAGGGGGGTTTCCACACCACGCCGCCAGTGGGCGTGACCAGCATGCATGGGGGTGTAGCTCTAATTTTAGACAGTGCTTGGCTGCTCTCCAACTCTTCCTATCCCAATAATATACATGGGCAATGCTGCATGCACTACTGTTAGATGCACGCAGCTCTCCTTTTTCAAGCAGAGCTGTGTGAAGTGGGAGCAGGGTCCAGCCACCTCAAATAAACAGTGCCCCAGGCATGGAGGAGGGTTTCCAGGCACTAGGAAACCCCCTCTCGGTTTGCCTATGCCTTGAACCAATATCTAAACACATGATTGGTAGCAATTAGGCAAGACAGGCTGAGCTCTAGCTCATAAAAAGTTTTGGATTTTTTTTTTTTTTTTACAAAGTGAAACTCTTAAAAATAAGAGAATGTAAGTGGTTATACCGGTTATAGAATGGGAAAACTGAAGAAGGTCCTCAAGTATGCTCCCAAACACCTAGACAGACTGATGTGTAAAGAGCTTATTAGAAATAATAATAATAATTATTCACATCCCAAAGTCTAGTACGTCAAATGTGTTGACAAAGGCGAGACAGGCACCTATTGATAACAAGATTTTTGGGTAACCAATCTTTAGTAACACACAAACAATGTTTTTCATGTTTTTTCCCAATTAGTTAATATGTTGAGTCTTTTAGTATTTAGGAATAAACAATTGTGGTATTATAATTAAGAAACAAGAAAGTGTTTGGTAACTTATCATAGGGAAAGCATAAAGTTGGTGGAAGTAAGATAATACCAAAAAGTCATTTTCCATTGTCATATGGTATTACTTCAAATATTGGGTGTGGTATATTTTGTATATCTTGGGGGCCTGTTCTATTTCAGGCGAAATCCAGCAGGGGGCCTTGCGGGATGTTTTGTACCTCATAGAAGTGCAAGCAAGAATTAGTAAAGTTTTAGATACCGTAATACCCGGAAATAGGCGCAGCCGCACATCATGCAAGGCACCTATGTGACCTCACACTGAATTGAATTGCCCCCTTGCATTCTGTAAAGCAACAGAATAATAAGACAACATATAGTGGAAAGGGAGACAGCTTTTTTCACATTTTTGATTTAAGGCAGCTACATATATGGTGATATAGCTGGTGTTAACAGCCACTTGGCCTGGTACTGCCGCATATATAGGTTTACAAAACGTAAAATAATCTGATCATCACTTGTTATGACTATGAATGCTTTTGGAAGATGACCACTATCTGCTTGTGTGTGCAATTCTCTCACAACCACACAAAAAGTATCTCATCCAATATGAGGACCACAAGGGAACCCAAATTAGAAAGCTATTCTATTGCCCAGAAATGTCAGGAGGTAGGTCTTGCAATGTTAGTTGTAATTCTCTCCCAACATCAGTCCACCTTCAATACTCCCAAGTGTTGTTGAAGTTTGGCTCTACTGATAGGGGTAGGTTGGCAGAAAGGTTATCTCCAGGAGATGACCATAAAGGAGATTTGTGATTGGTTTCTCCATTGAGTTCAATACGCAAAAAAATAAATAACTGAAAACTGCAAAAATTAGTTCATCTATTTTTTTTCTTAATAATGCTTTGTCTATCAGCAAATTTGTCTTATCTTTGTTAGTAAAAAATGTGTTATTTAAAAATAGTTGCCTTTGCTGCTTTTCACAGTACCTGTCAGAAGATTGAAAGGTGAAGGGAGATTTCTGGGCCAGGCAGCAGTATTGGAGACGTCAGCACCTGATTGGTGAGGGCTCACAGCCAATCAAATTACAACCTTTCTACCTTTTCTACCTTTCTACCTTGCAGTGTTCCTTGGAGCAATCTAGCACATAACTTAAATAGAGTTCTGCTAACAGCAGCTTTTCAAACCTCTATTGGCTTGCTGGCTGAGACTCCTAGTTTGAGGAGTTATGCCGATTGCAAATAAATAGTAATAGTAATTTATCTCTCCAAAGGAATTATGCACATACTGATTTATGTTGAGATTACTTATTTGATGCAAAAGTGTCAAATCAAAGCTAAATGTGTGTTTATTAATATTATCTGTATTTATATAGTGCAACAATATTCTGCAATCAATGTCAGTTGAGTCCTGTATTATTATTGGCATTAATATCACCTTTTTAAGTCAGTTTGAGAAGAAATATGTTCATTGTTTCTGGGATTTGTAATCCCTTTAAACAGTTACATGGTTACATATAAAAGCAGAATTGTGGAATTAAGCAGCAAATCCTCCATACAATGTAAGATAGGTTCTTCTCGCTGGGAATCACAATAGTTTTCTATTAAGGGCCTCTTAATCTGTTGCTAAAGTTAGAGGGTTTAGCAACATTGGGGGCCGTGTTGTATATAAAAACATCTGATTTATTTCTTTTGTTTTCTTTCTTTGTCTTAATCTTTTGTTTCTGGCACAAATTTTGCAAATAGTACTTTTACCATTTTAATGGGCATCAAAAGGGAGAGAGTATTAGTGCACTATATTTGGGTCCCTACATGGTTAATTCAAATGACTCGGCAAAAAACTTATAATAATAGTTATAGTTTGTCACACTCAGCTCACGCTCTAAAACCACAGGCTCTGCGTTATATAGTTATATACAGAATATTTAGTATTAACTGGTACCCAGTCACGGACTCAGTCTGGAGAGGGTCAAAGTGCTACTCACTCAGCTCTCCAATACTCCTTAAACATATCAGTGTCTCCCCCTCACTTAACTACCTGCACTCTAGTAATTGGATCCCAATGGATGGAACCAGTGCGTTGGCTTGGACTGCAGGCCACCAATAGTTGAGTATGTCCAGGGGTAAATGCTATTGCTTGGTCCAAGCTAGGCCAGTGTGTGTGTATATGTGTATATATATATATATATATATATATATATATATATATATATATATATACTGTATATACAAAATCTCAAGGGGCAAGGGGGGGATGGTCCTCACACCCTAATTTCCAAACATGGATCCAAAAGGTGCACTAAGACCATATTTATACATAATCTTAAACTCTACACTCTTAGTGTACAATTTGATCAAACTGTGGTTTCCCATCTATCACTTTTACATGTTTGGAAATTAGGGTGTGAGGCCCATCCCCCTCTTGAGATCTTATTTATAAAGTGTATATATATATATATATATATATATATATATGTGTGTGTGTGTATACACACTGACCCAGCTTGAACCAAGCAATTGCACTTGAACTTCTTAATTACTCTTAAGGCCAACATTTCCTCTCTCTCCTTTTGTACTTGGGCCAGTACTGCGGGGGTTATGCGGTATGCCACCTGTTTTATGGGCTTCACCTCCCCCGTGTCTACATGGTGGGTGGCCGGGTGGGTACGCCCGGGCTTCCAAGTAAATTGGTCCTGCTCCTTCTCCAGCACCTCCCTCATTTCCTGACTCTGCCCCTCTCCTATCTGCGTCCCCACTGACACTGACTTTACCCCTTTTTCCTCTCTCACCTCCAGTATCATCTTCAGTAGGGGGTCTACCTCTGTGGGAGCCATGGGGGGACAACATACCACAATTGCTGCCATCTGTCGTAACACATAACCCTTTAGTCGATTGATATGGAAGCTTTTCAGTCAGGTTTCCTCATCATCCAGCGCTACTACATAGTTGGCTGGCCCTACATGCCTCACCACTTTGTATGAGGTGTCCCAGGTGGCCTGAAGTTTACTGGGACTAGCACCATCACCTTTTGTCCTGGGTTCAGCTTCCTATCCTAGCTCCACTCTTGCTGCCTAACCTGGGCTCCTTTTAAATGGCCTTGTGCCAGCTGGGCTAATCTCTTCATCCTCTCTCTCATCTCCTCTACATATTGCAGGATAGGCTGCTCATTGGCCTGGAACGTTCCTCCCCAGCTCTCCCTAACAATGTCTATGGGGTCTCGTACCCTCCGACCATACAAGAGTTTGAAAGGAGAGTATCCAGTGGACTCCTGGGGCACTTCCCTGTATGCAAACAGGAGCTGCTGCAGGGCCCTTTCCCAGTCTCTCCCTTCAGACTGTACATACACCTTCAAGAGGCATTTCAGCATTACAATGAAATGCTCACATAACCCATTAAGGCTTAATGTCCCCATTTCTCCCATATGGTCTGGACTAGGTCCCCTTGAAACTGGGTGCCCTGGTCAGTAACCACTTCCCTGAAATATCCTACACAGCTGAAAATGTCCACATGCTCTGCATCTATGGAAGACAGGACTACTGCCTCTGCGTATCTGGTGTCAAAGTCCACCAGGGTCAGAATAAATCTTTTCCCGGAGTAACTGGGGATGGCTAATGGACCTACAATATCTATTGCTACCCTGGCAAAGGGCTCCTCAGGGTTTGCACAGGGAATTTCTTAGGGGCTCTCCCTATCATCTGGCAGGTGTCACAGGAGGCTTTGTACTGTTTCACATCCTGGGTGACTCAGGGCCAGAAAAAAGTCTGCAACACTCGGGCCAACGTTTTTCTGGTCCCAAAGTGCCCCGCCGCTGGAATGTCATGGGCCAGCGCTAACAAATGGGTCTGGTAAGTCCATGGTACCACCAACAGGTTCACTTCTGTCCCCGGGTCGTCACCTAGTGTGGGGGCAACTACCCTGTATAACAGTCCCTTGTCCCACACTACTTTACTGAATTAACTTCCCCCTCCCCCAGCGTCAGCTGCACTACTCAGTTTTCAAGGGATGGGTTAGCATGTTGGGTCTTCCTAAATTCCCTTCTGTCCTCCTCTCCCAAATCAATTTCTGGTACAACATCAGATACTTTTGTGTTACTCACGATCGGTGCTGCCTCTGGCTCATTGGCTCTGGTTGTTGGGGTAGGTCTTGGTGGTCCCCTTGGCTATGTGGCGGCTCGTGGTGCTGCTGTGGCTTGGGCTCGGCTCTGGCTGCGGGTCACAGCTTGCACAAAGTGAGTGACCAATCCCTGGCCCAAAACATTCCCCAAAATCACTTTTGCTTGCAGTCCATCCAGGATGCCCACCTCCACCATTCCAAAACCCACCTCACAATCCAAATGTACCCGGGCCAGCTGAATATCTACAAGATGGCCCCCCACCGTGGAAAACCTGCTGTCTCCCCATAACTTGGGATCTTTCAATTATATTAGGCTCCACCATGGTCAGGGATGCTCCCGAGTCTCTCAACCACTGGACCTTACAGTCCCACGCCCACATGTCCTGTAGATGACACCGCATATTCCTAGGGCTTTGCCTCCCCTCCCCCAAAATCAGGTTCACCAAATACACCCCGTCCCTTGCCTCTGGCACATCAGGACAAGGTGGCTTAGCCACAATGCATACTGTACAGCGGCCACTAGTGCAGCTCTGGCTCCTGGGATCAGACATCTGGTTTGGGGACAATCTCTCTGGGAGTGTGCCACCTGGTTGCAACGGTAGAATCTCTTTAGATTCAGGTCCCAGGGTTTGGATCGGGCTGGTTCTTCTCTGGGATTCCGGGCAGAGTTCTCTCTAATAAAGGGAGCTCCCGGCCTCACTAGACCTGGTGGAATTGGTTGGCTCCCCCTCCCGGCAGCTACTGGACTGGACATACTAGAGGCTCTCCACCTGGGCTGGCTTGCCACATACTCATTAGCTTGCTCTGCTGCCTCCTCCAGGGTTTCAGGTTTTCTGTCTGCCAGCCATTCCCAGATCTCATGGGCCATTTTATGAGTCAGCTGTTCCAGCATAATAAGCTCTTTAATTTGCGTAGCAGAGCGGGCCCCTTTACCTTCCAGCCATTTTTCGCAGGCTTTCTGTAGCAGGCTGGCAAATTCCTGGTGCGACTGTGACACTCCTTTATTCAAAGACCTGTACTTGTATCTGTTTCTCTCTGTATTTAACTGTAATTTTACCATCAGCGCCTTTTTCACAGTACCATAATCCCCACATTCTTGAGAGCTTATAGCCTGGCAAGTTTCTAGCGCTCTCCCAGTCAGGCTGGGTCCCAGATATTTGATACACTCTTCCTCCTCAACCCCATGGACTCCCATCAAGTTTTCAAAAATCTGGTGTCACACGGCGCTCATTCGGCTTCCACAACCGAGGACCAAGACGCTCACCTGTTCTCCATTGAAGCATACTTCAGCTGCTGGCGTCCTGGCTTTGGTTCTGCGCATGCGCAGACCCTAAGCCTTTGTGTCCTCTGCATGTTTCCCATTGGTTCTCAGTTCTGGCTCCAAACTTGAAAAGGCACTTCCTCTTTCTCTTCAGTGCCTGTTGATCAAGTTACCTGCCTGATTAGACTTAGTCTGTCTCCTGTTTACTTTGGATCCTCAGTGCCTCCTTGTCCTCGTTACCTTGCTGGCTGGATCATTCACGCTGCTTCTGTTTTTGCTGTGCTGCTGTACTAGGGGCTATACTGCTCAAGCTGCACCTGCCTCTGATACCTTGCTGGTTGGATTGTTTACGCTGCACCTGTCTCCGCTGTGCTGCTGTACTACGGGCTATACTGCTCAAGCTGCACCTGCCTCTGATACCTTGCTGGCTGGATCGTCCACGCTGCACCTGCGTCAGCTGTGCTGCTGTACTATGGGGTATACTGCTCAAGCTGCACCTGCCTCTGTTACCTTGCTGGCTGGACTGTTCACGCTGCACCTGTCTTCACTATGCTGCTATACTACAGGTCCAAACGCCTAAGCTGTACTTGTCTCTGTTACTCTGGACTGTTCATGCTGCAACTACCTTCATTGTGTCGTTATATAACAGGCTGTATTGCTCAAGCTGCACTTGGCTCTGTGACCCTGCTGGCTGGACTGTTCACGCTGCACCTATCTTTTGTGTCACTACACTACAGGCTGTATTGCTCAAGCCACACTAGCCTCCATTAACCCGCTAGTTGAATTGCTCACCTTGCATCTGTCTTCACTCCGCTACTTGACTGAAGAGCTTACATTCCATCCACTTCCATCGTGTCTCTATATAACATCTTATTAGTTACTCCTTGTCAGGCGCCGTCCCGCTGTCTCCCCGGGACGGCCGCCTGTATCTGTGCCCAGTGCATCTGGTTGCCTAGCAGCCAGATGCGGAAGTTCCGGCCACTCGACGCGCCCTTCTGCGCATGCTAGGCAACGGGACGCTACTCATAAGTCTCGGCGACAGCCAGGAATAGCGCTGCTGCCCACAAAGTATCCTATTGGCCCCTAATACTTTATAAGGCACTTCCTGTTACCTCACCAGTGCCAGAGTATCTGGTCTTCTTGCCTCCAGTGTTTCTGTGTTACTGCTCCAGCATTTGTTCCTGACTTTTCCTTGTTTGCCTGTGATTTCTGACCCGGACCGTTTGACCACCCCTTTTGGATTTCCCCTTGAACTGCGCTACTAGATTGGTACCGACCCGGCTTGCCTCACCATCCCTCCGGATATCCCTCTGTGCTTCTATTACCTGAACGTTAACGACCCGGCCTGTCTGACACCCCTTACTGTATCTCGCTGTTGACTCATGGAAGGACCGCGACCTGCGTGTCCCTGCAACAGAGTCCATACCGCCTTGCGACGGTCCCTGGTGAATACCAGGGGCACATTAGACTCCTCACCTTCTTCCAAGTTGCGCCAAGAATAGCAAGTATGCAATATAGTTGTGACAGTATACTCTGGCCATGACTTCGGAGGGGTTTGGTGAACCATCGGCCCGAGAGTTACTTCTGCATCTGGCCCAGCGGGTAGAGCAACAGGAAGCGGCCCAGGCTCATCTCCTGCAATGGGTGCAAGGTATTGCAACCCGTTTTGATGCCTTACAGGGTTCCTTACCCACTACTCCAGCCATAACCTCCTCTGCGGCCGCATCATCCAGTGTGGTTACGGTCTCTACAGCAGCTTCCAGTCTGCACATTCCGACACCTGAAAAATTTGACGGAGATCCCAGAGGTGCAGGGGTTTTCTGAACCAATGCGCCATTCAATTTGAATGTAACCCAGGGGCCTTCCCTTCTTTCGAGGCCTTTAGGAGAGTCTTTGATGATCCCGGGAAAGTCGCTTCTGCAGCCACTAGTTTGTTGAATCTCCGTCAGGGCGATCTATCTGTGGGACAATATGCAGTTCAGTTCAGGACTTTGGCTTCCGAGTTAAAATGGAACAATGAAGCACTAGTGGAAACCTTCTGGCAGGGCTTTGTCGACTGTATTAAGGATGAACTAATCTCCAGAGAACTTCCTGCAGATCTTGATTCTTCATCTCAATGTGTATTAAGGTGGATTTGCGCTACCAGGAGCGCACGCAGGATCGTCCCTCTAGTAAACGGTTCATACCACGACTGGCACCTCAGTTCCAAAATCCCATCCTGCCAGTGGACGAACCTATGCAAGTAGGACGCTCTAAATTGTCCCCGGAGGAAAGGGAGAGACGCTTCAAGCAACGTCTGTGTCTTTATTGTGGGGATCCAGGACACCTCCTGAGGGTTTGCCCCAAGAAGCCGGGAAACTCTTCCTCCTGTATGGTGGCAGGGAGGCCGCTTTAGGAGAGTCCACTGCTGCTCCCTACTCCAAAAATTCCCCAGAATTTCTTATGGCTGTCATCTTGAGCACCTTTAAAGGTCCTTTCTCTACCACGGCCTTTGTGGACTCCGGCTCCACCGGGAACTTCATTTCTGCGGATCTTGCCTCGCAGCTCCAAATACCATTGGAATCCTTGCCTCAAACGTTATCTTTGACGGCAGTCGACGGTAGTCATGTGACTAACGGTTCCATCTCCTCCGTCACCTCTCCAGTTCGGTTGTTGGTAGAAGCACTTCATAGCGAGATGATCCAACTGTTGGTTCTACCCAAGTCTATTAACCCCCTTATCTTGGGGCTACCGTGGTTAAGGATGCATTCACCTCAAATGGATTGGGGTCGTGTTCAGGTTACAGCATGGGGATCTGGATGTCTTCATAGATGTTTATCCTGTTTATCCAAGGTTTGGCCTCCCAAGCATCAAATTATGTCTCACTCCAAGCTATCTAATCTTCCTACGGCATATATGGAGTTCCAAGCTGTATTCAGCAAGATTGAAGCAGAAACCCTGCCTCCTCATCATCCCTGGTATTGCGCTATTGTCTTGTGTCCTCACCAACCGATCCCCAAAGGGCGGACCTATCCGTTATCTGCTATAGTTCGTGACACACACACTGATGGTCTGTCAGGATTGTGTGTCATGAACTATAGCGGACACAGTCTCCGGATATGTCAGACTAATATACAAACATAGATGTGAGCGCTCTGTTTATGTCCGGTCCTCACAGATTTAAAAATGACAATGGAGATATAATTAATGTGTGGGGCTCCGGGGACATTACAGCGATTAGCGCTTCTACCTAATTCAAGATTAGAGGGTTTATGAGATATACAAACAATCCTGACAGACCATCAGTGTGTGTGTCACGAACTATAGCAGACACAGTCTCTGGACATGTCAGACTAATATACAAGTAATTACATTGTTAAATGTACCTATTCCTTAGGGGTAGAATATAGATCTATGGTCCACACTGTTCCAATCCTCTAATACAGACAGTGAGCCTGTTACTAATTGCAGTGTTCACACCATGCAATTGAGATATACTAGATATAGTAATCAAGTACATCAGATTTCCATCTTAGAAATTTGTACTAGAACAGTGATTGGGGCTCCTAACTAAAGGAGATTATCAAATCTAGTAGTCTATGGCACTCACCATTGTATAATAGTCAGAGGACATATGACTTTATTATAAGTCCTACAGATATACTTCTGCCTCAAGACTCTATATTTGCCCACTGATCCATGTACTTGCATCATACTATATGATTTATTAGTCTCAAGAATTTGACCACAGAGCGATTGTTGCAGTTGATTTGCAACTTTTAATTTCACTGTTTTTGTTTTCTTTTAATATTTTGCGTAGCTTTATTTTGCTAGGATCTATTCATTTTAATATATACCAATAAAGATTTGCATTTTATTATATATTATTATACATACTTTTCTCATAACCTCTTATCCTAGAGTGCCCCACGCTATAACCTCTGTCCTGTCCTTTTTGTTACCAGTATGTTCATGAATCTACAGGATTTTCCCTGTTCTTCATTGTTTATGGAAACCAACCACTCGACGCGGCCTTCTGCGCATGCGCGTCCTGTTGCTAGGCAACGAGACACTACTCACAAGTCTCGGCGGCAGCCAGGAATAGCTCTGCCACCCACAAAGTATCCTATTGGCCCCTAATATTTTATAAGGCACTTCCTGTTACCTCACCAGTGATAGAGTATCAGGTCTTCCTGCCTCCAGCGTTTCTGTGTTACTGCTCCAGCATTTGTTCCTGACTTTTCCTTGTTTGCCTGTGACCTTCTGACCTGGACCGTTTGACCACCCCTTTTGGATTTCCCTTGTACTGCGCTACTAGATTGTTCCCGACCCGGCTTGCCTCACCATCCCTCCGGATATCCCTGTGTACTTCTATTACCTGAACGTTAGCGACCCGCCTGTCCGACACCCCTTACTGTATCTCGCTGTTGACTCATGGAAGGACCGCAACCTGCGTGTCCCTGCAGCGGAGTCCATACCACCTTGCGGCGGTCCCTGGTGAATACCAGGGGCACTTTAGACTCCACACCTTCTTCCGAGTTGCGCCAACAATAGCAGGTACGCAATATAGTTGTGACACTCCCCTAGGATCTCGCCTGTCACTCTTGGTAGGGGCCGCGACCTGCGTGCGGACGCCGCTAAGTCCAAATCACCTTGCGGTGATCACTGGTGAATACCATCCGTCCGTTAGACTCCGCTCCCTGCTGGGAGTAGCGCCAAGTTGGGCAGATCAAAGAATCCAGTGTACCAAACCGTGACACCTGGAGATGTGTATCAATATCTGTTTCTGCCTCTTTAAAATTCGGGACTCCACTATATCCAAACTGAGGTCTCAATGGGGCCTCTCCCTGACCTTCTTCTCTCTGAATTTGGGGTACCTCAATCGCTACCCCAACATTGCTTGGAGCACTTCTGCCCTTTCATGTAGGGTTGCCCTTTCCCCCAGCACTGCCAGCCAATCTTGCAGCATTGCTGGAAAGCCGGGCGGTGATCTGGATTGTGTACCACTGGGGAGGCTCTGTGGCTTGTCTTTGGCCTCTTCCTTCTCCCCTGACTCAGGGCGGGCCTTTTCCTATTTCATTAGCTTGGCCACCAGAACTTCACGCAGGTCTGTGTCCTCAAAGTCCACCCTTTAGTTCTGCAGAACCCTTCCAAGTGTTGTTTTCTGGCTTTCATATAGAATCTGCTTCTGTGGCCATTCCTGCTGACTTCCCAGCTAGGTTTTTCACTAACACTGGTGCTGACAGACTGTTGGCTTGTGTCCTTACAGAGCCTGACTGTATTTGGATACGAGTCCCTGTGTTCTACCCAAATGTTGGGACTGTGTGACCCCACTGCTTGCCATCAAAATTGTGAGGACACCGGGGTTGGAACTAAACCTCACTAGGTACCCCGTCCTCTAGGCTCACAGGTCACACAGGTAAGGAGACAGGAAAGATATGAAAATCCTTTTTAGTAAACAAAGTGCACACACTTAGTAAAATACAACAGTGCTCCCCAAGGAGAAACAAATATATATATTTATTTTATATTTATATATAATTTTATGTAGTGCATCACCTAAATATATCTCCACTATTCCCTAGAGGACAAGGAGTATGTGGATTAAAGCCCCTGGATAGAGCACAGTGTCACACATCAGGGTCTTAGCAACACTTACCATGTCCACCACTGTCATATTATAGCTATCTGGGTCTCACCTGGTCGCTTGTGGCAGTCTTGAGCACCACTTTTCATTTGTAATCAAACACCTACTGATTGTTCAGCCCAACCAGATTTCAGCAGCTGTGATCACATGATCTGTGTAAGCAATAGGTATTAAGAACACCTTAATTAAACCTGCTCCTGGGATCTGCTCATTGCCAGAACAACACACTTTTTCTCCTGAGGATAGTTCTTGGCTCCAGGCTCTAGTTGTTTCCAGCACTGTTCCTGGTTACCCTGCATTACCAAGTGATCATCTCTCTTCAGGTACCCTGCATTTCCAAAGTGCATATCTTTGTGCAACTATCATGCATTACCAAGTGATCATCTCTCTGCAAATACCTTACATTATCAAGGGTTCATCTTTCTGCTAATACCCTGCTGTCACGGCAATAGGGTTTATGGGATCCGTCTCGGGACTCTTGGGACTAGCTGAAGCAGAGGTGAAGTGAAAACTAGGAGGCCAGACAAAGACCTTGCTCATGGAGAGAAGGTGTTCTAAATTCATGACTACCAGATGAAAGGAGGAGTAATACTGGACTGGACTCCGAAGTGGAATGACCAACTGGAATCTACACATGGTGGACTGGAACCTGGACGCAGGAACAGAGAGATGGAACCCTTGGCCAAAGACTCATTACCCCCCAAAGTCAAGAAACTCAGAGGATTATTGTACCAAGACAGGAACTAGAAAGGCTTAAAACTCAGTTAGGTAAATACTAGGGGTGGCTACCTCCTGGACTGAATAAACCTGGAAATGGCCCCAGGCAACTCAAGACTCAGGATGTGTGACAGAAAGTAGGAACTTGGGATGAGCAACCCCAAATGGATCAGACTGCCCTGAAACTCACAACCTGGTCAAGCCTGGAACTGGAAATTCAAGCCCAGTGACACAGAGATGGCTCCAGAGGCTGGAAGACTCAGAGCAGTAACCTACTACCCAAAATGGCCAGTAGGTGAGTTAGAGGAATAGGTAGAAGAAAGCTGGGTCCTCTTGAGGGTAAATTAGTTGGACTTAGAACAGCAACAGATGGTAACACTGAGGTAACAGAAGGAAGCTGAATCTACACGAAGAGTTAATGGCTGGAATCTATACAGCAGCATGTAAACAACAACCATGGTAAGCTCGAACCAGGAACTAGGAAAATGATGCAATGTAAATTTTTAGAGAGTAGGAGGTGACTTTTATAGTCAGCAGAGGGAGCTAATGGGTGTATGAACTTAGTTCCTCAGAATAGGCACGATGTAGCAAAATGTCTCACCCAAGATGGCAGCTTCCAGTGCAGCAGACAGAAGTCACGCTTTGTCCCAGGATTTGGAATGCTACATTCTGACAGGAGGGAGATACACATGCTGCATTTTGACACGAGGAAGATGCACAATGATATGATACCGCTGAGAGGGGTAAATGTAGCTAAGGCCCCAATTCATGACACCTGCATTACCTAGGGATCATCTTTTTGCTAATATCCTGCATTGCCAAGTGATCATCTCTGAATTCTGAATCTATAGGGCTCATTTCCAGTAACTGTGTATCTGCGTGTGGGTTCCAGGTCTGTGGCTGTCTCACAGTCCTGAGTCCTCTATTCCTAGGCAGAGTTCTGAGTTCCTGTCTCCAGTTCCAGCACATTCTGTTCTGAGTTTCTGTGTGTTACACATTCTGAGTTCCTAATAGTGGGTTCCAGGTGCATGTGCCTGGTTACAGGTGTCAGCATTGGGTTTCGACAAACAGTTCCAGAGTGTTGCTGTGGCGGATTTCAGTTCCGTACTCTGGCACAGACTCCAGTCCTAAACTCCAATTCTGCTAGTGCTACTCAGTGCACTCCAGATGAGTTTATCAATGCCTCCAGTTTCTGTCACACTCCTGCTTCGGCAAGACCCAAGGGTCCCGATTCGGATCAGGAAACAGATGACCGTGACACACAACTTCCCACTGACCACCAACTGGCTCAGCCCGCAGATCCCTGCTTGTGTCCATCCTCTAAACTGCGTTGTGGAGAGGCAAGAAAGGAAGACAGGATTGGCCACAATGGAGGATGGAGGATACGGAGAAGCCGAGATGCTCTCACGGGAGAAAAGCAGTTGCCACACTGCAAGAGTAGGACAAATAGTAGAATGAGACACTCTAGGAAGTGGTATTACAACAGAGGCATTCTCTATGTGTAACCACTGTTTGGTCCTGTCCCTCCTGGTCCATTCCAGCATCCTGTTCAAGGAGATAGCCTGACAGTAGCTTGGGAACATTGATAACTGCATTTCCCCTTGGTGTTTGCAACTATATAGAATGGCATGCTGAAATCATGGCCTGCCCCCCCCCACCCCCCTTTGCCCAAACAATGTTACAGACCAGTTTTCGTAGTTCTTCGAGGAATTGCTTGAGGATCTTAATTGGTACAATTTGCAGAATGTTTAGTACTTTCGCAGAATATTAATTTGTATGATATTTATTCTGCAAGGGGCTATTCACTTAACAGGAGTAGTGACTATTCATTTATTGGATGGAGCTAGTGGATTAATGGGGTTAGGGGCTATTAAGTTATTGCTGGGAGGCTATTATTTAATTGGGGTAAGGGATATTAAGTATTGGTGGGAGATATTCATTTATTGGTGGAGGCTATTCATTTAATTTTGGGATGATTGTGGTGGATGGAGCTAATGGTGGGGTTATGGTGGTGCCTATTGGCTGTGAGAGTTAGAGAATATGCTTAAGGATTTTGGAGTATTGGAGCTGTATAGTCAGACATGTCAGGGATAGGCTCAGGTAGGGTGAAAAATAAAGTGAACCCTGCTATTTCCGAGTTTCTTACCTCCAAATAAAGCAGCAGAAGCAAAATCAGGGTTTAATTGTGCAGGTTTTAGAGGAGTGATGGGGTGCACCTTTAAGCTGTTTTATTTGATATGTTTAACTGTGTGCTGGAGGTGCTTGGGAGGTTGTTGTTACAGGAGGTTGCAGCGGTCGGGGGGCTTCGGTCTCCATGGACATGGTCATGAGGACCTTGCTTGGCAGGAAAGCAGCAAGCAAGGCATAGAAATGGGGGAGCCAGCAGGGCTGGGCAGTATCACCCCGGGAAGATGGCCGCACTCCTGGTTCCAGTTTTAGCAGTTGGGCCAATACAGGTGGCATGCCAAGTTCGTAGACGGCTGCACAGCTGGTTCCAGCTTTAATGGTTGGGCCAATATGGGTGGTGTGCCAGGTGTCAGCAATTGGAGGGTGATTTATGCCAAGCTGCTGGTCTCAAGAAGACATTGTTGCAGTGCCGACATGGTAGGCAGAACACGCCCTATTATTCTATAGAACTGGAAAAATGTGGTAAATTTTATTAGCCTTCCGCGCTGCTTGTCTGCCAAATACAAGCTTGAAAGTGTTTAATAAAGCTGTGACCAAAATAATTTTTGCCAAATACTTGTCTCAGAGTCTTTATAAGCTCACTGTGAGAGATGCCGGTTGGTCATCCTATATCCCTTATCCAAACAGGCCCAACAGGACCCAGTCAAGCAACAACTGAACTTAACACACCTGCAGCAGCACCAGGAAGTCAAAGCTGCAAGAACAGGTAGAAAAGAGCAGAACAAGGTTGGAGAATGGTCTAGCGCTAATAAAGGACTAGTCACACCCCCACAGTCAGATGGCTACTTCTCCTCTGGAAGTGCATGCCATTGGGAGGCAGCATCTACTCAAACAAAGATGAGTGGAAAGGCATGGCATCTGTGGTCTTTCTCGCCCAGGACACTAAAATTTCTAGTTACGGTTCTGCTGTCGAGTGGTAATCGTTAATATGATTACCACAAGTGCAATGTCGGGCCCCCACAGGTTAAGAGTTTAAACCCTTAACCCGACATTGCCACTTTAAATTCAGATTAATAGAAATCGCAATGACACTAAACAGTAGTGCCAGACAGCTCTTCAGTCGAAATCCCTTGCGGTCAGCATTCTGCTGAATCAGTGATCTGTAGAGTCGATTTAAAGGTAAGTTTATTAATATTTACATCGGTTTTTAACAGTTTCGTTATTTCTTTGTAGGTCAAGTGGGTGTTGGGTTTTTTTCAGGATCGAAAAACCGTACCTAACCCCTGCCATCAGATCACTTTTGCATGCTGAAAATTTGGACTTTTATGAATTATGAAATTATTTCAGCAACTCATCCACACTTAACCACGAGGGCCCCACATGCTATATATGTCTCTGTCCCAGTGTCAGTGTCACCAAATATTATATCAGCAGTGCCTCTAAACGTTTTACTAGCAGTGCCAAGCTGAGCTGCCACTAGTGTCTCTGTCACATGGTTTAACGCCTCATTTTTCACTCAAAAAGAGGACATATGCAGTTTACATAAAAGTCCTCAGTTCTACCTATACGGATATCTGTTCCCCTTCCTTTTCCTCTTGTTACTCTTTTTTTCTACTAAATCATTTTCTTCTTTTAATTCCTCTGACCAATCTGTTCCTAATTACTTAAATAACTTTTTTCTTACTTAAATATACAATTTTCTCTGTCTTTATAACTTTTTAACCCCTTCATCAAATCTTTATCTCTTTAATAAATATTCTTAAACAGATCAACAGGCAATATTAAAGCAGCAATCCCATAAAAAACAAGGTGTGTGTTTTTTATTAGCAGATTTCTTCGTAATATGCTATAAGACGTATCTTGGTAATTACAATTTTTCCTTGGTTTGTTTCTTTATGCTGCGAATAATGATTTATAATTCTGTAAAGTGTCATGTTACTACCATGGAAACTACAGTCACATGGCATGTGATGCAGTGAGCAGAGAGGCTTTGGAACCCCAGTTGAGCTCAATCTGCTCTATACAAAGAGACTCCTCCTGCTTCTCCCCCTCTGCTATCACATTACAAGATGACTCTGTGTGTGCGTTACTGGCACCCATACTTGTCTACCTACCAGAGAGATTTTGAAAAGGAGATGATATTTGCAGGAAGACAGCTAATAAAAATGAGTTGCATCCAGGTGCGAATTTGGAACTTAAAGTGGCCCTGGAAAAAAGTCTTGAAGTGGCCTCATGTGGGCGGGACCAAATCAACTGTAGTAAGCGGGATTTAGAACTACTGGAATTTGGTCTAGTAAAAACCTAGATGTGATGACTTAAGGCACAGTGGGTCATCTCTAAAGCAATGCAGGGAAAAAACTGCCTGTACTATGTTATAAAACTACATGAATGCTTTTGCATGATCTGCCACTGGTTTATGCCTATCTGCTTCAAATTGTTTAGTTGCCTACTAATACATACTTCCAATATTCCCTTCATAGTAAGATATCTTACTTTGTTTAAACAGATTAACTATTACGAAACATAGAGCAGCATATGTGCACCTCACTGTACTGTTGCATCTTCACCTGACGTCATGAAATGCAAACTACCAGTCAAATCTCTCTTTTTAATATAAAACTGTTTACTGTGTGTTTCAAAAAATGCATTACAAATAATCCTTATAATAAATGTCTATCTAGTGCAATCACAACAAAGGTGAAATGCTTCAAGCATCTGCAAGAAAACACTTCTTTTGTAACAATTGTGTATGAACCCTAAATGAGCCCAGTGATTGGTGGTGGTTTCAATTAATAATAGTGTAGTGAGGGTTGGCAGGCAATGGCATAAGTGTAGTGGAGAGCCATTCCAAGAGTTTGCTGGTGATTTAGTAAATGCAAAGGAGGCAGGATTAACGATATTGTCAGTGCAATGGGGGCTGGCCATATGTTCTACAAAGTGATCTGAGAATGGGAGCAGTGCAAGGTAGAATGCAGGCACTGGAATCAATGCAAGAACCATTAAAGTATCACCAGAGCTGGAAAAAGTCTCTGGAGAGCCCGGGGCACTTAAGGCAGGGGTAGTTATCATTTTATATACATCTTAGACAAATAAAAAGGCAGTACTGTATGCACTACTGTTGTTATATGCACACAGCTCTGCCTTCACAAGCAGTACACTGTGAAGCAGGACATACCTCCCAACTGTCCTTGTAGTCAGACCAAATCCTCACTAGGCATGACAGTCACCCAAATTCAGGACTGCCCAACCAACTGTGCTGCTCTCTCCTATCTGCCCTTGTCACTTTCACCACCTGTGGCTGCTGGTTTCTTTAGATCAGTTGCTGCTTGTCTGGATCCTGGAATGTTGGATGCCCTATTTGGGGAAAAAAATGGATACATGAAATTCAGAAAACTCCAACAAGCCCTGGCATTAAATCAATAGCACCCACATTTAATAATTAGGCCTCCCTCCAGCCCCAACATTAAAATAATAGTACTCACATATGATAAATAGACCCATTTCCCTCCAACCATCCTCAACATTAAAGTAATAGTACTCACATTTAATAAATGACCCTACTTCCTTGCCTCCAAACAGCCCCAGCAATAAATTAATAGCATTTACATTTAATATAACCATTTCCCGCAACCATCCCCAGCATTAAATAATTAATATTCACATTTAGTAAATAACCCTACTCCCCAAACTCAGCCCCATATTCAATTAATAGCCCCAAACCAAGTCCTGTCACCTCATCTTAACTTAATAGACCCCAGTATTAAATTAAATAGCCCCCTCAATAAATAAATTTGCCCTGCCATCACCCCACAAATAAAATAGCACCCATTAAATAATTAGCCTCCACCTATACTCCACCATTAACGTAATAGTCCGGTCCCTAAGAACCAGCCAGCCACCTAGCACCATACTGAATGGGGGGGGCAATTAATCTTAATTAAAAATTCTGTTGACTTCTACAACACACAATACATCAAGTCACACCAATCAAGGTGCAATCAGCCAACCCTTTTAGGCTTCACACTTCAACCCTTTTAGGTTTCACACTTGGCATTATCAAGCCCCCCTTTAGATATCAGTGGCATCTCAAAATACGATTCCGTAAACTGGGAAAAGAGAAACCAGAGGAAGTATGACCAAATAACAATGGTTCATATATATATACTTCATATGATATTAGGTAAGTTCGGTGAGAGACTTATTTTTACTGCATGTCCTTTATGCCAAAACTATCAAACAACACATCGCAAAAAAGAAGATGTGGAATAATAGCACTTCAGTTAATATCCCCATATTCCTTCATGTATTTTCAAAGATGCTTACTACTTCTAAGTTTGACAGATACACGTCTTTAATTCATGCATAGCATAAAGTAGGGTAGAAGATTTCTACCCTACTAGTTCAAAATAATTTTTTCCATGTCATGGAAATCTTTAAACTATCAGTATTGACTCTACTCAAGTTAAATTATTAACAGGAACTTCCCCAGCTGTGGGGTCCAATTCCCAGAATCCACATTGTTTGAGAAACACTAAACACTGTTCTCCCCTCCTCCCTTCCTAGTTCTCTGCATTTCAAGGTGTAATGGCCAGGGCAATGTGAAATGCAATCACTTTTTACTTTAAGATTAGTAAAAATGCACTTGTGTCTATAAAATGCCCACACATCCAAAGTGCCTCTAGAATGAGAGGTAAAACAAGCATGCATTGGCAATAAAGGATTTCAATACAGAACATAATTTATAACAAAGACAGAAAAAATAAAAGTATACAATATAATGGGTAACAAGGAAGTGATATGAAAGGTATGCATGCATGTTTTCAGCAAAGGAAAAGCTGCAAGTGAGCATATAGGGCTTGATTCATCTTAAGATGCAACATGAAGGCAACTTGCATTTAAAAAATGAGTCCAGAACTTGAGCGTAGTTCCCACCGTATTCCAGTACAAGACGTTCTCAATATATGCTTCCATTTGAATCTGGGTATAAGTACACTCTGGCTAAATGTTACCTGTAATATGCAGACAGACAGAACAGTCTGCAGTATATGTACATGCATATGTGCAATATAACGTCATATCAGAACTCATGCACAAAAAAGTATTTTATAAAAATAAATGAACAACTCTTAATACTACAATCATTAATAAAAATATTTCTAAAAGTTTTTTCATTTTTTTAAATATTAAAAGCATAAATCAGGATGTTCTTGATGTGTACTGTATATACAATGCATATTTATAGTATAACTTACTTGCATACACATGCTCTGTTCTGGCTTTGGCACACAAATGTGTAGTTTTTAAAACAAAGACTATGCCGTGTTAGTCATCACTATCAGCCAGCACTTAAACCTGCCCTGTAGCTGGTGCAAATGATACGGCTAAAAACCACGTACTTAAGAGAAACACAGGATTAGAATTGTCTGTATCTGCAAAGTGAATGAACAGAAATCTAAATCAAATCAATATTTGGTGTGACCACCCTTTGCCTTCAAAACCGCATCAATTCTTCTAGGTACTCTTGCACAATGTCAGGGATTTTGTAGGATTATAGTCAGGTGTGTAATTAACCAATCATACCAATCAGGCAATAATTATCAACATTTTCATATGTAGATTGAAACACAGTCATTAACTGAAACAGAAACAGTTGTGTAGGAGGCTTAAAACTGGGTGAGGAACAGCTAAACTCTGCTACAGAGGTGAGGTAGTAGAAGACAGTTTCATGTCACAGGTCATACACCATGGCAAGACTGAGTACATCAGCAAGGTCTCTCCCAGGCAAAAATTTCAAAGCACATTGGAGTTTCAAGATTGCTGTTCAAGCAATTAGGTCAGGGTTTCCAAAACCCAGTCCTCAGGGCTCCCTAACAATGCAGGTTTTTCATATCTCCTTGCTGGAGCACAGGTGTATTCATTACTGAATGATACATTGTAACAGATCCACAGGTGGTCCTAATTATGTCACATGTGATCCAGAAAACCTGCACTGTTAGGAAGCCCTGAGGACTGGGTTTGGGAAACCCTGCATTAGTTCTTTTGAAGAAGCACAAAGAAACAGGCAACATTTTGGAACTATGCAAGAAAACATAGGAACTGGGGTGCAGAAAAATGGCAGCAGGTGCTCTGGACTGCTGAGTCAAAATTTTAAATATTTGGCAGTTTGTTCGCCGAAGGGCTGTAGAGTGGTACAATAATGAGTGCTTTCAGGCAACAGTGAAGCATGGTGGAGGTTCCTTCCAAGTTTGGAGCTGCATTTCAGCAAATGGAGTTGGGGAGTTGGTCAGGATTAATGGAGTACTCAATGTTGAGAAATACAGGAAGGTTCTTTTACATCATGCAATACCATCAGGGAGGCATTTGATTGGCTTCAAATTTATTCTGCAGCAGGACAACGACCCTATACATACAGCCAATGTCATTAAGAACTATCTTCAGCGTAAAGAAGAACAAGGAGTCTTGGAAGTGATGATATGGCCCCACCAGAGCCGTAACTAGGGTGGTGCGGGCGGTGCCATCGCCCAGGGCGCAAGCCCGAGGGGGTGCAGCAGCTGCCCGTTACCTTACCCTCCGTGGCACATAGTAAAAAAGAAATATAATTCTTTTAAAAAAAAATAATTGTGGCTCCTCCCCCGACTAGCGGCACATTCCCCCCGCACGACTCGTGCCGGGAGTCGGGGGGGGGTCGGGTGCCGTGAGAGGAGGGAGGGGCTAGTGCGGTGGCTGCTCTCATCCCTCCCTTCTCTGTGTGCCCTGCTCTGTGTCACATGGGGCGTGCACCACATGACAGGTGCCGTCCCATGTGTGAAGGGGATGAAGACTGCACAGCTCGTCGATGCAAAAAGGTAAGTTTGGGGGGGGGTGTTGTAATATATTGCTTGTGTGTGTGTATATATATATATATATATATATATATATATATATATTATGTGTATGTGAGGGGCCACTGTGTGTGTGTGTATTATGTGTGTGTGAGGGGCCACTGTGTGAGTGTATTATGTGTATGTGAGGGGCCACTATGTGTGTGTATTATGTGTATGTGAGGGGCCACTGTGTGTGTGTGTGTGTATAATGTGTATGTGAGGGGCCACTGTGTGTTTGTGTATTATGTGTATGTGAGGGGCCACTGTGTGTGTGTATTATGTGTGTGTAAGGGGCCACTGTGTGTGTGAAGGGGGGGGGGCAAACCAATATCTTACCTAGGGCCCCATGAGGTGTAAATCCGGCTCTGATAGATGTATATATCATGCATTTGCAAATTTGTGTAGCAGAATTCTTTCAGTAAAGTGCTAGCCACACCCGCACATTAGGTTAGCCACACCCACTTGGCAAATGTCACTCCCACTTCGATGGGGGGCACCGGTGCCCTGTCTCTCCGAGGGCACTGAAATATCTAGTTACGGCACTGGCCCCCACAAAGCCCTGATCTCAACATCATCAAGTCTGTCTGGGATTACATGAAGAGACAGAAGGATTTGAGCAAGCTTACATTCACAGAAGATCTGTGGTTTGTTACAAACATCTTGGAGAACTATCTCCCTTCCGAGTTCCTTCAAAACTGTATGCAAGAGTACCTAGAAAAAGTGATGCATTGATGCTGTTTTGAAGGCAAAAGGTGGTCACACCAAATATTGATTTGATTTAGATTTCTCTGCTGTTCATTCACTTTGCATTTTGTTAATTGATAAAAACTATTAACACTACTATTTTTGATAGCATTCTTACTTTGCATTATTTTGCCCCACCTGCCTAAAAGTTCTTCACAGTATTGTTTTTCATGCAGGATACAGCATGCAGCGAGACTTACGTCCAACGATGAATCAGGCCTACAGTATATAAGTGTGAGTGCTCAGGAGTACTGACTGAACTAGCCCACAGCAGGGTTTCTAAATTTACAAAAGTATAACAAAGAATATGCTAGACTATGCATATAGAACAGAGTTTATGGTGTGCACTATGTAAGAAGAGGAACAGATAGGACAAAATGTTACAAAATAAGGTACACTTTACTCAAGAGATTACTTTTAGGGAGCACTTAAGCTTTTGAAGATTAGGGGGAAACTTAATACAGAGTACATTTCAGATGATATGGGCTGCTATTAGAAGTCTTGCAGGCAGCAATAGAAGATGATGATAACAAATTATGATAGGAGTAATTCTTTGACAGATACAGAGTTCAAGAAGGGTTATACATGGAGGTGAGAGATAAGCAGGTGCAGCATTGTAGAGAGCTTACAATATGTGGACCAGAATATGCAGCCAATGCAGTGACTGACAGAGAGATTCAGCATTGGCAAAATAGTTTTTAAGGAAGATTAGTCTACCAGCCACGTCCAACATTAATTAAATGTGTTTCAGCTTAGTGGTAGACATTACATTTGTCAGAGGGTTACACTGACCAAAGCAGGAAGCAATCATGGCAATAATTAAGCTGTTTATTGCAAATGATTGCAGTACTGGGAAGATTTGGATGATTATTTCTGAAATCTTGGGAGGATTGTATTCTGGGAAACCTGCATTTACTAAAAGATTACGCACAGTGGCCTAGTGGTTAGCACGTCTGCCTCATAGCAGAGTTCGATTCCCGACCATTACCTTATCTGTGTGGAGTTTGTTCTCCCTGTGTTTGCGTGGGTTTCCTCTGGGTGCTTTGGTTTCCTCCCACACTCCAAAAGATTACTGGTAGGTTAATTGGCTGCTATTAAAATTGACCCTAGTCTATGTGTGTGTGTGTGTGTGTGTGTGTGTGTGTGTGTGTGTGTGTGTGTCTATGTTAGGAAATTTAGACTGTAAGCTCCAATGGGGCAGGGACTGATGTGAATGAGTTCTCTGTACAGTGCTGCGGAATTAGTATATAAATAAATAAATGATGATGATGCATGATGATGATGAAAGACTGTTATATTCTTGATTGTGAAGATACGTGGCTCCCAAATAACTCAGATATGGTATCAGAGGAAAAACAGAAGGATGATTTATTCTGCAGAACAGGATTACATACTGCGCAGCCCCCTTAATGATAGCAGGTCCAACAAGTGAGGAGATCAGTTCAACTAAATCCAGTGGGAAAGGAACAGCAAGGCTCCCTTAACAATAGCAGGTCCAACAAGTGAGGAAATCAGTTCAAATAAATCCAGTGAGATAGGTTCCACAGCACCTCTCTGGCAGAGCATCACCTCTTGGCCAATGTCAGTCACATCCGTGTCCAGCTCCCAGGGTAGCCTCTCTTATCACCTCATAATCCCACCTTGGGTACTGCCTGCCCAGGGGAGTTGCAAAAGGTCTCGATTGGTGAGCTTCTCACACTATCCAGTCCCAACCCCTACCTCCCCAGGTGTCTTCCCTCAGGTGACCCCTGCTGGGTCCGGCTCCTGTAGAGCTCACTAGTGGACAATAGGAAGCAAACAGAAATAACAATGGTAGCTTAATTCACTCAACTCCTGAGTGTTCCCTGTGGAGGTGGAATGTAACCCCTGAAGTACTTTACCAAGGAGATGTTATAGTTCAATCACTGATACTTCCAGATAACAACATGGCTAAAAAGTGCAGTCCTGGAATGAATTAGCTTAAGAGGTTGTAACACTGGTTCCATACACCATGGCAGTTTCTTTACATTGATAAGTACAACCATCCAGTTAAGAAAACATGTAATCTTACAGAATGTGTATGTTCAGAGGGAATTCTACACACAGAATGAACAAAAGTTAATTTGCTACATATATTAAAGTTGCCTGTTATCATCACCTCCATGAAAAAACACAAAAACCTACAGAACCTTTTATGGCAACCATTTATTTTGTATACATAGTAGTTTCTAATCTAATTAATCTAAAAATGTAGATATTGATTTACACAAACTGGTTATTCAACTGTTACATTATATACCAATAGTCATGATGTGTTATGGGATTTGAATTTCGTCTGGTTAACATTACACATTTTTTTTCTTCATACACAAATATTAAAGATGGCTTGGGAATCGTGAGTTTGCTTTTCTTAAAAAATATGTTAATAACTCAAGTACAGTTTAGTTTGGTGCTGGCAGCTAAACACTTTATTCTGCAGAACAGTTATTTCTATAGTCAAGAAAAATGTTACCTGCTAATTTATGGCACTGCAGTGTATAATACATATAGCACAAGCCTTGGTAGTCCATGACAGTATGTTCCTGTAAAGTCTACATTGGTTTCTAAACTTGTCGACTAAAGAAGTTTTATAGACTGTCAAAATTACCAATACTAAAGTTGGATGAAAATAATATACCTTCAGTTATTTTAGATATATATGAAAAAAAACATAATTTAAAGCTTTTAATGAGTAATATTTACAAATCCTTGGTTCATGGCAAGCCATTTGCTAAAAATAATACCTGAAACATTTACAATAGCAGACATACTTCAAAATCTTAATCCTCCATTCCAGGAAACTGACTTTGATCATTTAATAAAATACCCTGTTAGCCACACAGAAGATGTTTTCTTACCTTTTTAACTATTTAAAAGACCTGTTTAAAAATTGACAATTAGTGCATAGGTTTTCAGCTTTAAGTATTTACATGTTTTGTGTTAAGATCTGTTAGATATTCAAAGTGAAGTTATTATAAAAACCAGTTACATTAGTTTGCATATTAATTGTGCACCAATTGTTAAAACCTTTAATTTGTCCAACTGGTAAATGTATACAGTGATATGGAGATATAGGAGAGTTATGATCCACTGCATTTAAAATTACATGAGACAGATGAATGGTTAAACATGAAAGATAAACAGTATTTGTTCCGTAGAGAGATAATCCTAAAATTGACTGGGTCATAGTAAATGTGACTACACACCGACTGTGGTGGCAATCGATTTTGCGATTACCACAATTCCGACATGGGTAATGCCTACAAAAAAACCAGAAAGAATTAAAATCCAATATTACACAAATTTAAAGCAGCAATGTAGGGTTAAGTGTGGTTCCCACATTGGCGCTTTAAACTTGTATTAACAGACGTCGCGATGAAATCATCCTGCAGTGACGGTCAGTTCTTCAATCGGAATTGCTTGCTGTCATTTTGCTGCTTCGATCTGTCATCTCCAACGTCGTTTTCAAGGTAAGTCTGATTATTTTCAATTCGGATTTTCATTCTTTCGAGGTTTTTGTGTAGGCATTACCCATGTCGGAATTGTCAGAATAGTTCAACCGTACCCAACCCGTTCTAAAGCTTTAAAAATCCATACTGTAATCCCAGCACTCAACATTAATTTTTTTCAGCAATTTGTAGGGAAACTTGTTATATACTGTGGGTGTTATATACAGTCACTGTATACTTATTGAATTATCAAAGAAGCCAGGTCAGCTCACATCTGTAAAATAAGAACAGCCCAGAGAAGAATTTCCTTCAATAACTCCTCTGCTCCACTATGCAAAGGTCAATTAGATGCTGGGTTGATAAACCTATTGGATCACAAGTCCTTTATTCACTGGTTTGACTGAACAATTTTTAACCATAAACTTGGTTGTTGTTAAACCTTTAATCTACAGCTAAGAACTAAACACACTTACCACTGCAGTGGCAAACTGGTTAGCATTGCTGCCTCACACCACTCCAGTCATGGGTTTGATTCTAACCAGGGCCCTATGTGTGTGGGGTATATATGTTCTTCTTGCGTTTACGTGGGTTTCCTCCCACAGTCCAAACACATACTGGTAGGTTAATTGGCTTCTGACAATATTTTTCTACCCTAGTGTGTGTGTAAGGAATTTAGGATATAAGCTTCAATGGGGAAGAGAATGATGTGAATGGTTACATATTCTCTGTACAGCACTGCGTAATAAAATTGGTGCTAAATAAATAATAATAAAAGAGATTTGTCAATTTTTTTATATAATTTTGCCAGCCTGTGTTGTGAGAATGATATGTTAATGCCATATTGAGGAGAACTACATAATTGTTTTATTTATTCAGCTGAAAATAACATAATTTGCAAATCATTGTTACAATTATTATTATTGTTGGTGATTTACTCATTTATTGTTCTTTGTTTTGCTTTGTTCCGGTGGAAACAAAGTGTATTTTAATACTGTTTTAATAAATTTACTAGGCTCCAGGAGAACTCAGACGTAATTGGAATTCATATACCCGTCCCATCTGCTGCGTGTTACTCATTCACTGCAGTAGAAATTGGCAGCGGTCGGAAGCCTTGATAATTATTTTTACTCTTAGTAGATGTATTAAAGTGCCCCCTCTATGGAGGCGACTCATAACCATTCACCTTAGGGTTGGCTGCATATTTTTATGAAATAGTTTCTTCAAGTGTTCTGCATGAACATGTTTGGCACGTACCCAGCATTTCTCCTCGGGTCCACATCCTCTCCAATGGATGGAATATTTTAAACTATTCCAAAATTTCCTAGGATTTAATATCAATTCCATATGCTGGATGTCCATCTGGATGTCCATCTAGGAAAATAGGTGGCGGAGATGATGTAATTAAAGATTTGTCAGTCTTTAAAATGTCTTCAAAGTAGTTAATTAAAGGTCATTGATACAATATGCATGTATATAGCTTGGTTAAGACAGTTCTGGAAACAAAACTGACTCCACTTAGAGATTTATTTATTTAGAATGTCAATTCTGGCTGTTTTAATGGCGGTTTGAGCCAAATAGCCAAAATGCGTCAGTTTGAGCAAACCACCCTTTAGTAAATCTAGCCCTAGGTGCGTTCTGCTCTAACAGACAACATACAGTACACACATGTGGATTGTACGTTCACCAGCCACAGGAGAGTTGCGGCGGTGCCCGCGGCCTCCGCGATCTCTAACAGTACCCCCCCTTGAGGAGGGGTCAAGGAACCCCGACATCCAGGCTTAGTAGGAAATTTTTTAAAAAATTCCTTCCTTAACCTCTCAGCATGGAGACGCCTCTGTGGTATCCAACATCTCTCTTCTGGGCCGTAACCCTTCCAGTGGACTAGGAATTGAATTTGACCTTGAACCGTCCTAGAGTCAAGGATCCTTTCAATGATGTATTCCTGGTCTCCGTTCACAATCAAAGGCCTGTTAGAGGAAGGCTGACTGAATTTGCTGGGAGCCGCAGCTCTCTTTAGAAGAGAACAATGGAATGTTGAGGGTATTTTTAAGGAGAAGGCCCAAGAGGGTCACCCTGCAGTAGGGAGATAATGATCCCTACCCTTTGCTGTTCAGACCCGGAGGAACGGGGTCTCAGGCGGAAGTACAACCTACAACTCTCCTTAAAGTTGCGGAAGGCTGACCTGTTTCCAGAGAACCGGTCCGGCAAGTTCATTTTGGGTTCTGGTGTGTCACCAGCGGGGGTTAGCTGAAGCTGCAGGTTTCTGGAAGCCTCTTCTTGGACTGCCAACCGCTGGGATAAATTCTGCACGACTTGAGAAATCGTCTGTATCTGATTCGCCAGGATCTGGGCTGGAGACAGATTCGGTTCGTCGTTGTCCATGGCCGTATAATGCCAATCTACCTTGGCCGGTTATAATGTTAGGAACTCCCAAGCCAGTACAATGAAACTCGGGGTCTGCCCTGAAGGCCCGGTGTTCGCTGGAGCCCCTAGTGGTGGGGACAGACTTGGCCGCGGGCCGACAGGGGGTCGGGTAACGTATACTGACTTAAGGAGAACCCAGGTGTGGAATGATTGGCAGACAGTAGCGGCCAGGAAAACCAAGGTCAGAGGTCACAAGCACAGGTTTGAAATCCAGGAACAAGCGAAAGGTCAGGTGCACTAGCGGAGGAGCAGAATCCGGTTTTCAGGCAAATGGTCGGGGTCAGAAGCGTAGGTTCAGTGGTCCAGGAACAAGCAAAGGTCATACACGGGAGGTCAATCAAAAGGTACTAATAACCAAGCAGAGTGAGAACAAGCAGGCAGCAGAACTGAGGACAGGACGCTATAACCGCAATGAGACTCAGTCCTCACTGCCTTAAATATTCCAGGTAGCCAATCAGGGAAGAGCCCTAGAAGTGTCCAGAGGTGTGACCTAACAGCTGATTACCAGGTGACCAATAGCGATGTAGTTCAGCTGCAAAACATACCACCAAAAGACCCTGCCTCCTGACCCTCCAGATAGCCATGATTGGCTACCACCTAAGAGACCCTGCGCGTGTACGCCCGCCTATTGGCCAGCTGGCCGGACGCCACGCCAGGGAGCCTGTAGCGTCCCGGTTGTTGCCCAGACAACCGGGATGTGGAAACCGGACGTGACGTCCTGGTTGCCGTAGCAACCGCCGGGACGTCACCAGAAGCCACAGGAGAGTCGCGGCGGTGCCCGCGGCCACCGCGATCTCTAACAGTTCTACTATCTTGTGGCGGTTACCCGTGGGAACAACATTTGCTATTTATTTCATCTACATTGTTGTCTATGCTGGCTCGTTGACATCTTTACAGTAAGCTGTGATTCTTCGCTGCTGCATTTAGATTTATTGAACTGTTCATCTCCAGTACTCCATTGAACTTTGTATTATGTTCCCCTCCTCAGTGGTATAGTGGTGATTTGCTATTTCAGCACCTTGCAAAACACAAAAAGTATTCTCCACTGCGCTTGAGTAAAATACTTCCCCCCTCCTTTCCAAATGTCATGGCTTGTGGAGTAAGTGTGGATGGCTTTTCGCTGTTCCTCCATCCGCAGAAGCATGCACAGGGTGGAATTCCACCTTGTCACCACCTCTTGCTTCATTTGGTGGCAGGGCAAATTAAATTGCTCTTGTAGCTGTTGCAATCTCTTACATGCTGTTGCTGAATGCCGGAAATGTCCAGATATTTTAAGGGCCACAGACAGCATCTCCTGTATGTTCCGGTCATTTTTTAAAAAGCTCTGCACCACCAAGTTTATTGTGTGAGCAAAACAGGGAATGTGATGGAATTCACTCAGCTGTAATTCTCTCACAATATTGGTGGCGTTATCAGAAATGACATATCCTGAGGAGAGTCCAAGCGGGATAAGCCATGTTGCAATGACATCCCTTAGTTTTTGTAACAGATTGTCAGCTGTATGCCTCTTAGTTAAGCCGGTGATACACAGAGTAGCCTGCCTCTGAAAAATGTTATGTACTTGGGTACATGCTGCTGCTGTTCCTGCTGGTGAAGGCGAATCATCAACTCAGTGGGCTATCACAGTCACATAATCTTTAGGTTGCCCAGTTCCGCTTGTCCACATATCTGTGGTTAAGTATACATTGAGTAGAATGGCATTTTGTAGCCCAATAATTAAATTTTTACGAACCTTCTGGAAGAGGTCAGGAATAGCTTTCTAGTAAAATGGTGTCGTGATGGAATTTGGTAACGGGGACACAAGACCTCAAGTAATTGTCTAAAACCAGCTGCATTAATAGTGGATATTGGATGCAGATCTATTACTAGCATAGTCGCCATGGCGTCTATGATCTGCTTTGCGACTGGGTGACAGCTTTCATACTTGCTTCCTTTTGCAAAGGATTAACAGTTAATTGTTGTAAACTACTAGTAGTCTTCTTCTTGGTCTGCTACTGGGATGAAAATTCACCCCCAGCAGCAGCAGCAGCAGTGGGACTAACGCTCAAGAATTCATCTGAGAAATCCAGAATAGTGCAGGAGTCATCTAGCCTTAGCAACTTGGATGCAGGACTAACTCCGATCCCTACTCAGGATATTGATGAGGACGGTGTTGTGGGTGTAGATTGCAGACATCAGTATCTAGCTGACAGAAGGGACCTAGCTGATAATGGACTGCTTGTTGTTATTTTTTTAGCATAAGTTTCTGATTTCCCCAACAGCTTTCCATGAACTTGCTTCAAATGGCATAACATGGATGAGGATCCTAGAAAGGTAAGGTCCTTACTTCTACTGACTGTGGTTTTACAAATGGCTGACAACTGTTGTCAGGATTTGGGTAAAGATAAATCCACACATAAGAGGTGGATTTTTTGGTCTTATGCCCAGGCATGACAATGGCCTTCTTCTTATCACGTGCAAGAACTGCTTCCACTAGTGCAGGACTTACACAAACAACATCATCCTCATTAACATCCTCATTTGCGCCCTCGTCAGCTACACAAATATCCTCCTCATAATGTTGCAATTCCAAAGTGGCATCCTCAATTTGTGTATCACCGGCTACACTTGGGCTGTTCATGCACACATCTGCAGAAATGCTGAAAGGGATCTTCTTTATGGGTACACTATCGGACAGGTCAGGGTTACACATAGCACTCATGGATAGACTCTCCTCAGGGATTTGTGTCATTTCTGAATCAGAACATACATTTTCCCCTAATGCCTTACTGCCTTCTTCCAGTTCGGCTTTTACACGTAAAAGTATTTGGACACCACCTTTGGAGTCCGAATAACAAGGTCTTGCTTGGTCATGACTGATCTTACAAGAAGATGCCTCCGTGACAGTTGCAGAGCAACCACTCATAGAGAAAGGCGAAGGTCTCATTCTTTCCTTGCCACTGCGTGTGCAGAATGGCATGTTGCCAATTATATTTTTTTCTGCAGATAACTTTGCCTGGATTACAGGTCTTTTTTACATTTTTGTTTCCCTGACTTAAAAACACTATGCACTTTAACATGGGCTTTAGCAGATGACATAGAGGGATTACAATCATCATGATTGGTGCCAGCAGCTGCTTGGTGCTCCTGGTCTTCTGTGTACTGCCGTGAATCCATTTTGATAACACAATACAATGTGAAGACCAAGCCTGCCAGCCCTATTATTTCTATTTCAGAAATGACAATTAGCAATGGAGCTCTCCTCTTTGTGTTTTACCTATATAACACAGTACGATGTGACTGCAGATTTAGAAGACGAAGCCTGCCAGACCTATTATTTGTATTTCATTAATGACAATTAGCAATGGTGCAATGGAGATCTCCTCTTTGCATGTTACCTATATAACACAGTACAATGTGACCACAGATTTAGAAGACCAAGCCTGCCAGACCTCTTATTTCTATTTCAGCAAAGACAATTATCAATGGAGCTCTCCTGAATGTCACTGGAGACTTTGAAGAACACTGTTACCCCTCCTCTTTCTTTTCTACCTATGACACTGCCCAACTGCACTAGAGACTGCCAAGAACTGTGCAACCCCTTCTGTGTCCCTCTGTGAAATGGCGCTGGATCGCAGTGGAGGGCGGTACTTATAGAATTCAAAGCTCGCGAGATCCGAGATCTGACGACATAACAATGACGTTTTGCTTCGTTTTCAATTCCAAGGGCGCGCGAAAGTACCGAGCCGGCTCGGTACTCGGATCTGCTAAGTTCGTGTGTGTTCGGTTCTCGGGGAACCGAGCCTGAGCATCTCTATTTAATACCTGCTTCAGAATGGCTTGATAGCTCTAACATGCTGTTTGAAATATTTTGCCATTCCGAACATAAGAGAAAGCACAATTGACATTTAAATTATTTGGCCAATAATTATTTATTGATTAAGGGGCAAAATGAATTTAATATTAACTTATGGTGGAAAAACATTTTCATTAATATTAAGCGGACACAATTATTTAATTATTTTATTATTCGGCCACTATGTAATGCCAAAGTGTGCAACATAAATAATTATATCCACCATTAACAATCAGTTAATATTATTATATATTCACATTTCCTACATCATATAATGCTATAATAGTGTCCTCATAAAAAAAATATAAAAAAAATCTTCAAAAGTTAATATTAAATTAATTTTGTCCCTTAATCAAAAAATAATGATTGCCCAAATAATTTAAATGTCAATGGTGCTTCCTCTTATGTTCCGGGTGGCAATTAGGCTCAAACAGTATGCTGTTTTATCAATCTCGCCATTCACAACCATCTCTTTTAATTTGGCCATTTGGATGGCTGTTTTGTGGTGGATTTGAAAACCACAGCTTAGTAAATCTGGCGGTTTGTTTGTATGTTCATCATTGTTAAATTGGGATGGCTGTTTGTAAAGTGGTGGTTTTGAAAAATGTCAATTCTGGCTGTTTTAATGGCGGTTTGAGCCAAATAGCCAAAAAGCGTCAGTTTGAGCAAACCACCCTTTAGTAAATCTAGCCCTAGGTGCGTTCTGCTCTAACAGACAACATACAGTACACACATGTGGATTGTACGTTCAATACACATGTGAATTATAAAGTCCCAAAAGATCATACAGAAAAGAAAAATACTATTGTGTTAATGTCACCTGTTAATTATATAGGCATTAATAACAAACATGAAAAAAAAGTTTTTCTTTCATTTTTTCCCCCATAAAATACATTTATGAGGATATTATAAATGTCTACTGTACATAAAATGCATTTTATCAGTTGCTCCTGATTACACACATGTTCTAGCATGCATATTTGGCCGTCACCTCTAGTAATCGGCACTTACACCCGACATGCAGCTGGTGGAAGGGACACGACAGAAAAACATGTACCTTTGAGATGACAAAAACTTGAATCGGACAATGCTACATGCACGCCCTTATGTGTATACACCCAGTCCCCTCCTCGTTCTGCCCATGAAATTGCAGGCTCCAAAAAGGGTACTATGCGCTCGAAGATGAATTGGATGTTGCTGCGTTCACTGGCATATGCTACGGTTAAATTTCACCATGGTCTATAACAAAAAAAACTAAATATATATGTATATATATATATATATATATATATATATATATATATACATATTGTGAGTCACTGGAAGGAGGCTAAATGGGCGAGGTATGTGTCCCAGGCTTCCTGCATTATATACATAAGGCTGATCAAGGGATGCACCTGGGAGGTGCCTGTGAAAGAGTAGCTAGCAGATGCAGTGATTGTCTCAGAGTGCCTCCTGAGACACTCTGCTATGGTGAAGCAACAATATATTGACTGTGTGTTTGGACACCTGAGAGAGGGTCTTGCTAAATGTTTTAGCTAGTAGCCAGACGGCTAGGATTTTGTTTATATTTTGTTTTGTTTACAAGCTGGTGAATAAACTAATAAACTGGCTGTGGCTGTTATCCTGAAACCTCTGGACTTGTGTGGTTACTGCTGCTGTTCACCAAGGAGATAGTACCTATTCCTCTGATTTTACTACAATATATAGATATACACACACACAGGGAGGAGGAGGGCGTGGTGACATTTCACGTCACCATAGCCCCGCCCCCACTCTAAAAAAGCCGAAATTCATGGCATTGAATGGTGGGGCAGAGCTTAATGATGCAATTAAGCCCCGCCCCCTCCATTCACTGCCATTAATTCCGGCAAATTTCGGGAGTTTTGCCTACTCTTCCGGGAGTTTGGGAGGACTCCCCGAAATTCGGGAGCCTCCCGGGAATTCCGGGAGAGTAGGCAGGTATGATGTGTGTGTGTATATATATATATATATATATATATATATATTGTGGCAAAAGCCCGCTACTGCAGAAGCACACGCGAACAACTTCTTCCTTTTTATGTAGTTTTATTGTCAAGATGGTAAATGTTTTGACACCGTACAGATTTCACAGCATTTCTTGGAGACCCTAAACGCTAGCTAGACATAGCTCAGCTCTCTCAAGACCAGCCAGCTTACCCAGCGTTAATCTCCCTGCACAAATGATACAAACAAGCTTTTATACATGTTACTCCTACCCCAGCCTTAGCTTGATGGACAGGTGACACACCCACCTTCCCTTGTCTGTTTGCTGAGAGGAAATCATGTAAGTTAACAAACTTTAAACCACACATACGTTTTTACCTGGTTTAATCTCAACCTAGGTGCATAACTGTGCCAATGTTTTATTCTGTTTGTATACTTTCTCTGCCTCTTGTCAGAAAAATGCCTCCCTTTGTTACACATCCCTCCCCCTAGCATCTGCAAGTAGGTTACCTTGGCATTTACCTCCCGGTTGTTCTGCATCCATCTTAATAGTGCATGGTCAGTTATTAAGGTGAACTCTCTGCCTAGGAGATAATAGCGCAGAGCTTCTGTAGCCCATTTTATGGCGAGACATTCTTTCTCCACAGTGGCATATTTTTGTTCCCTTGGAAGCAACTTCCGACTTAGGTACAGGACAGGGTTTCCTACTCCATTCTTTTCCTGTGACAAGACTGCACCTAAGCCAACACCAGAAGCATCAGTTTGGAGGAAGAACCTCCGGGTAAAATCTGGTACTTGTAGAACTGGGGAGGAACAAAGAGCTAACCGAAGATCAGACCAGGCGGTTTCTGCAGAGTCAGACCAGGTTAATCTATCTGGACAACTTTTTTTTAACATGTCCATAAGTGGAGCAGCTCTAGTGGCGAAGGGGCTTACAAACCGCCTGTAGTAACCTACTAAGCCTAGAAAGGTTCTTAACTGAGACTTTTTTTCTGGTCTTGCCCAATTTTTGACTGCCTCCACTTTGTCTAGCTGGGGTTTTACATGCCCTCGACCAACAATGTACACCAAATATTGGGCTTCTCTCATGGCTATGGCACATTTCTCTGGGTTAGCTGTTAATCCTGCGGACCTTAATGAAGCTAAGACCGCCTCAACTTTGGCTAAATGTGATCCCCAGTATAAATCACTATATCGTCCAGGTAAGCAGCTGCATAAGCTGTGTGAGGTCGTAGCAATTTATTCATGGCCCTTTGGAAGGTGGCAGGTGCCCCATGCAACCCAAAGGGTAGGACTTTATATTGATAGAGACCATCAGGGGTGGAAAATGCAGTCTTTGGCTTGGCTGTGGAAGTCAGGGGAACTTGCCAATAACCCTTTGTTAGATCAAGGGTTGTTAAATAATTGCTACCAGCAAGATTTTCCACTAGTTCATCCACACGTGGCATAGGATAGGCATCAAACTGCGACATACTATTTAGGCGCCTAAAGTCATTGCAGAACCTTATTGTCCCATTGGGTTTCGGGACAAGCACAATGGGACTATTCCATTCACTAGTGGACTCTTCACTTACATCTAACTGGAGCATCTTCTCGACCTCCTTCCTCACGTCCACCCGTCTGGCTTCTGGAATACGATAAGGCTTCTGCCTTACAATGACTCCTGGCGCAGTGACAATGTCGTGTTCGATTAAGGTAGTGCGCCCAGGAATGGAAGAGAAGACATCCCTGTACCGGCGAATCATTTCTTCAGTCTATTGTCTCTGCTGAATGGACAAAGCTGGCTCTATGGGCACTTCAGACTTTTCAATGGCAGTACTCACTACCTGAGGAGAGGTTTCCTCATTATGCCAAGGTTTAAGGAGGTTAACATGGTATATTTGCTCCTCCCTTCTCCTACCTAACTGGCGGACTCTGTAATTGACAGGACCTACAGCCTCTAGAACTTCACATGGACCCTGCCAATGGGCGAAAAGTTTGCTTTCCTGGGTGGGAACCAGGACTAGGACCTTGTCTCCAGGCTTGAAAGATCGAACAACAGCGCTTTTATCATAACTTTTTCTCTGTCGTTCATTAGCCTCTTTTACATGTTGCTGCACAATGGGCCCCATCTTTCCTAGCCTCTCACACATTTGCGACACAAATTGTACCAGATTTGGCTCCCTGGGACCTTGCTGCTCCCACCCGTCTTTTAACATATCCAAGATACCCCTGGGCTGTCTCCCAAACAATAACTCAAAGGGACTAAACCCTGTTGAAGCTTGAGGTACCTCACGGATGGCAAACATCAAATAGGGAATAAGAGTGTCCCAATCTTTTTTTTCTTGAGCCACTGCTTTCCTGAGCATGTGCTTTAATGTGCGGTTAAAGCGTTCCACCAAGCCATCTGTTTGTGGATGGTATACAGAGGTGTGAAGCGCCGTAACCCCTAGCAACTGGCACATGTCCTTCAGCAGTTTAGACATGAATGGAGTACCCTGATCTGTGAGAATTTCTTTGGGTATTCCCAAGCATGTAAACATCAATACAAGTTCCTTAGCTATGGTTCTGGACTTTATGTTTCATAGGGGAATTGCCTCTGGATACCCGGTTGCATAGTCAAGCACCACTAGTATATATTGGTGCACACGTGCGGATTTTTCCAGTGGCCCCACAAGGTCCATAGCTATCCGTTCAAAGGAAACTTGTACTATTGGAATAGGAATGAGAGGTGCCCTGTACATGGGTTTGGGACAGGTTCTCTGACAAATGGGACAGGACCGGCAATACTTTTTCACTACCATGTGTACACCGGGCCAGTAAAACCTAAGCAGAACTCGTTCCCGTGTTTTATGCTCCCCTAGGTGTCCCCCACAGACATGTGTATGTGCTGCTTTTAACACTAAGGTTACATGGACCTGAGGAACCATTAATTGTTCTACTTTATCCCCCTGTACAGTAGCAACTCTATACAGAAAATTATTTTTAACAATAAAATATGGTATACCTTCTGCAGGCTGGGCGGCTTTCGCTACCCCATTTACCTCAGTCACACTTTTGAAGGCATGTTCCAAAGTGGCATCATTAAGTTGGTCTCGAGCAAAGTCCTGCAAAGGAAACAAAATTGGTATTGCGGACCAGTCTGTATCCTCACTGACAGGCGGGGTGGTCTCATCTGCGACATCACCGACCAATGCTAGTTTGGACTGTCCATGTTTCCCCGCAGGTGGATGCTTTTGTGGAACTCCTGCTGTGACTCCCAGCATGGCATTCCGGTTTGGCGGTTCCCAAAGATCGATGCCCAGATGTTGTGGATTCTTAGGCGGTTCCTTTAAGACCGGGCTTCCGACCGTTGCATCAATTGCCGGCATGTCCGGCCGGATCCGCTCACCGAGGACATCATTAAACAGTAGGAAGTCTCGCCCCAAAATGAGTGGATATGGGAGTTTAGGTGCTATGGCAGCTACCACCATAACAGTTTTGTCTTTGAGTGTGACTGGTAGTATTGTTCTTTCATACTCCTCTGTCGTGCCAATTGTACGCAAAGAACCTTCACCTTGGGCAACCGAGAAGTTATGGTTTCGGGTAAGGCAGAGCTGGAAACCAATGAGAGTTCACTCCCCGAGTCAACCAAGGCCAGAACAAGGTTTTGGTTGATTAGCACAGTCACCCGGAACAAACAAGGACTTCCTGATGTGGGACTCATGGTAAAACAGCTTGGAAATGCAGGCCCAATATGTGCCACGGAACAATCCATGGGTTCCTGTAGTTTAGGACACTCTGCCTTAAAGTGGCCTGGCTCACCACATTCAAAACACTTCAGATTAGACATCTTTGCACCTGGCCCTCTGTCCGTAGCAGTTATGCCATTGGGCCCTGTAGCAAGGATTGTCAAACCTGGCTTTTGGCATGGCAGCGGCTTTGGCACAAATGCAGGTTCTTTAGTCATTTGCTGTAGCGCACAAAACCTTTCTACCACGGTAGCAAGCTCTTCATAAGTTTGTGGGTCTGATTGCAGAACCCACCTTTGCAAATCGCGGTTGAGCCCCCGGATGCAGTGCTCTATCGCCAGAACTTTAATAATCCAAGAAGGCAACTTCTCCTCAGGCTGCAGCCATTTCTTTAAAATTTTAGAAAGCTCAGCCACTTGCGCTCTGACCGGTTTTTCTTTATCATAGCGCCATTGGTGATAGCGCTGGGCTCGGCCTGGCCCGTAAACTCCAATGCGAGCCAGTATCTCAGACTTTAGGCACAGATAGTCAGAGGCCCGTTCCTCATCTAGATCCATATAAGCTCGCTAAGCTTCACCAGTCAGATATGGCGCCAGCCTCTCAGCCCAGTCTTTAGGAGGCCATTTTGCCCATTTTGCAAGTCTCTCAAAGGACACCAGATATGCTTCTATGTCATTACCTGGTGACATTTTCTGGAGAACAGGACCAAGTGGTTCATTTCTGTCATGCCTCATCTGACTTAACTCTTCTCTTCAGAGCCTTTTTCCACCTGTGCCTCGGCAACTCGTAGCTCTGAGCTTGCTGTTCTTGCTGCGCAAGCGGCCACATCACGAGGGTCTCAGTACTTCCTGCGCAGGGGTGCGGTCGCGACAAAACGTTCTTCAAGCAATCTTCTTCAGAGCATCCACTTCCCTTGGTACAAAACTTGCTACTGCAGAAGCACACGCGAACAACTTCTTCCTTTTTATGTAGTTTTATTGTCAGGATGGTAAATGTTTTGACACCGTACAGATTTCACAGCATTTCTTGGAGACCCTAAACACTAGCTAGACATAGCTCAGCTCTCTCAAGACCAGCCAGCTTACCCAGCGTTGATCTCCTCCTGTACAAATGATACAAACAAGCTTTTATACATGTTACTCCTCCCCCAGCCTTAGCTTGATGGACAGGTGACACACCCACCTTCTCTTTAAAAGAAAACACCCATCAGTGCTCTGTTTGCACAAACACACCCTGTCTGTTTGCTGAGAGGAAATCATGTAAGTTAACAAACTTTAAACTACACATACGTTTTTACCTGGTTTAATCTCAACCTAGGTGCATAACTGTGCCAATGTTTTATTCTGTTGGTATACTTTCTCCGCCTCTTGTCAGAAAAATGCCTCCCTTTTGTCACTCACCGGACTGTGAGTGCTTCTTCCCGGACTATTAGGAACCGTGGACGTCCTCTATCCTGAGGGACTGCGCATGCGCAGCCCTTTCCAAACCTTCAGTGTATGTTCCTTTAACTTAATTGGCAGATCAGGCAACCTCCCTATATTAAGCACCTGTGGTCAACACCACGTTGCCTGATCTTGGAGTCTCATTCCCCATGAGCCTCTGAAGGTGTTCCTGTGTTTCCTTGTTTATTCAGCCCTGCTGATTCCTGTGGTTTCCAAACCACTTCTACCTCTGTGGTTTCCAAACCACTTCTGCTACTGTGGTTCCCATACCACTTCTACCATCTACGGTATCATCGTGACTGTGAGCTGATTCCTATCCGCTGCCTCCGTGCACTACAGTCTTCTAATCACTTCAACTCTACCATGTATCATTGGGACTGTTAGCTGATGCCTATCCGCTGCCTCCGTGCATTACAGGCTTCAACCACATCCACTCACCTGTTCATGATTGTGACTGCCAGCTGATTCCTATCCGCTGCCTCCGTGCACTACAGGCTTCAACCTGCAACTCGTCTGTGTTTCATCATCGTGACTGTTTGGCTGATTCCTATCCGCTGTCTCCGTGCACTACAGTCTTCAACCTGCAACTCGTCTGTGTTTCATCATCGTGACTGCTAGCTGATTCCCATCCGCTGCCTCCGTGCACTACAGTCTTCAACCTGCAACCCGTCTGTGTTTCATCGTGACTGTTTAGCTGATTCCTATCCGCTGCCTCTGTGCGCTTCAGTCTTCAGTCCTTGTCAACTCTACCGTGTTTCCTTGAGTCTGCTGCCACTATTGCTATCCGCTACTCTCCGTGATCATCTGTTCCAGTTCAACTCTGCTCCGGTGTCCCATCGTTACTGCACCTGCTGGTTGCTATTGGTTACCTCCGTGTTCCCGCAGAGACCCGCTGCTGTTACTTCTCAGCGCTACTCATCCATCTACTGCTGATCCGCTCTCCACGCCTTCCTGTGTTCCCTGCTGGTCTACCTACCTGTGCGCTGCACCTGCTAGACCCCTGCTTCACCCATCCAGGGACTTGTATCCTGCTGGCCTCCTGCCCTTCAGGTATCTCTGCACTCCTGTCTGACTGCCTTCTCCTGAACCACGGTATGCATACTTCCCATTGACTGTGCTGTGTATTGCATACCTTGCTGGACTGTGTTGGTTCTCCTCTGGAGTGTACTATCCGCTGAGTCTATTGCCATCATTGACTGTGTTGGTTCTCCTCTGGAGTGTACTATCTGCTGACTCTACTGCCATCATTGACTGTGTTATCTTATGCCGGATTACTTCAAGAGACTTTCTATATTGGCAGTGTTGTTCAGTCATTTATACATTTATATTGTGCATATTACTGTGGATCAAAGTCAAGGTGCCCGTGTATATATTGTGTTGCAGTCTCTCCCCGTGCACCTCCTCACATATATATTCAGTAGTACAACTTGCTAGTGGCAGACCACTGACTCCTGTTTACAGTTTCACCTGTTCCAGTATCCTCTCACATAGCAGTGGTACAACTTGCTAACGCAGACCACTGACTCCCCGGATACCTCCACTTGGATTCCATTCCTTCACTCAGACAGCGGTACTACTTGCTATCCGCAGACCGCTGACTCTCATCACCTCCTCGTTTCTGTTGGACATTCCTCCTCACTATAGCAGTGGTACAACTTGCTACCGCAGACCACTGACTACCTTCACGTGTCCTTTGTCCATACAGTTCCTCGTGTATTACTACCTCCATATTGCCAGTGCTGCTAGTCATAGACTTTCCTGAGCATCTCATCATCTGCTATTTCCTGTTCCGTGATCACCCTGCTACCAGAGTACCATATTACCACCTATACTGCTCTGGTAAGCCTATCACCTGGTGATCCCTGGGTAAAGACTCCTAGTGCCCGTGACAGTAAGATCAGGCCATGACAGACCCAGATACGGAACCTACTGCTAAAGAGATGCTGCAGCATCTGGTCAGCCGTGTGGAGCAACAGGATGCTCGCCAACAGCTGTTACTTCAATGTTACCAATCGTTAACCTCCCAAGGAACATCTGGACAGACTGTTACAGCTAGTATTGAAGCTCCTGTGCTTTCCTCCGTTTCCCCAGTGCCATCCCAGGTGTCTACAGCTCCTACGCTTCACCTGCCTACTCCGTCAAAATATGACGGGGACCCCAAAACTTGTAGAGGTTTCCTTAACCAATGTTCAGTCCATTTTGAACTCCAACCTCAAAATTTTTCTACCCATCGTTCCAGAGTGGCCTATCTTATCTCATTGTTTTCTGGACAAGCCCTGGCTTGGGCCTCCCCTCTGTGGGAAAGAAACGATCCAATTCTACAAGATAGTGCCAAATTCATTTCCACGTTCCGAAGTGTGTTCGATGAACCAGGTCGTGTGACCTCCGCTGCTTCCAGCATTCTTCGTTTGCGACAAGGCTCCCATACAGTAGGACAGTATGTCATTCAATTTAGGATCTTAGCCTCTGAACTTCAGTGGAACACTGAAGCATTAGTTGCCGCCTTCTGGCAGGGGCTCTCCGATAAAATTAAAGATGCACTGACTACCCAAGAGCTTCCTTCGTCACTAGAAGATTTGATCTCTCTTTGCCATCGTGTAGACATGAGATTTCGTGAAAGAGAATCTGAGAAAACAACTCCTGCTAAAGCACCTCTTCGTTTAAACCCTCAATTTCGTCCAGTTTCACCTTCTGTGATTCCCATGGAGATAGGACGTTCCAAATTATCTTTAGAAGAGAGGAAACGAAGAGTAAAGAATAGACTCTGTATCTATTGTGCTGATTCCACACATATGCTCAGTTCTTGCCCTAAGAAATCGGGAAATGCCAGGCCCTAACTAGTTCTGGAGAGGTGAAGTTAGGGTCCCTGGAGTCCTCTCCATTGTCTATGAAATCTAAAGTCTGCGCTTTCGATGTTACGATTTCCTTTGCTACCAAATCCTTTGAGTCACAGGCATTGATTGATTCCGGAGCAGCAGGAAATTTCATTTCTAAATCACTAGTGAATCAATGGTCCCTACCAGTGATCACTTTAAAAACACCCATTACTGTGACGGCTATAGATGGATCACGTCTCATCAATGGTCTCATCACCCAGAGTACGTCTCCAGTAACCCTTCAGATTGGTGTACTACACCATGAAGAAATTTCGTTTTTAATTCTTCCTGTTACGACAAGTCCGATTGTCTTAGGCCTTCCATGGCTTCAATGTCACTCTCCCCAGATTGACTGGCGCACCCCTCAAGTTACGTCTTGGGGGCCTGAATGTCACCATCGTTGTCTCTCTCAAGTTATTCCTCTTAAAGTACAGCAATCTTCCATCTCATCTTCCTCCCCGGGACTCCCTCCTCAGTATGCTTCATTTGCCGATGTGTTTGATAAAGCTCAGTCTGAACGTCTTCCTCCTCATCGTTCTTGGGATTGTCCGATCGACCTTCTACCTGGCAAGACTCCTCCCAGGGGTCGGGTCTATCCTCTCTCGTTACCTGAAACTCAAGCCACATCTGAGTACATACAGGAGAATCTCCAGCGTGGGTTCATTCGACCTTCCACCTCTCCCGCTGGAGCTGGGTTCTTCTTCGTCAAAAAGAAGGATGGATCATTACGCCCTTGTATAGATTTTCGTGGACTCAACGCCATTACTATCAAGAATCGGTATCCCATTCCGCTGATCACTGAGCTATTTGATCGCATCAAGGGAGCTCGGATATTTACTAAGTTGGATCTTCGTGGTGCCTACAATTTAATTAGAATCCGTTCCGGTGACGAATGGAAGACCGCGTTTAACACCAGAGATGGGCATTACGAATATTTAGTAATGCCCTTCGGGCTGTGTAATGCCCCCGCGGTTTTCCAGGCTTTCATCAATGAGATCTTTCGGGACTTATTATATGTATGTGTCGTTGTCTACCTGGACGACATATTGATCTTCTCACAGGACCTGCCTTCTCATCACCAACATGTGGCAGAGGTCCTCTCCAGACTACGGAAAAACTCGTTGTTCTGTAAATTGGAAAAATGTTCATTCGAGTTACCCCAGATTCCATTCTTGGGGTATATAGTTTCCGGAGTTGGCCTGAAGATGGATCCAGACAAAGTAAATGCTGTACTACATTGGCCTCAGCCAACTACTCTTCGTGCCATCCAGCGTTTTTTAGGTTTTGCCAATTACTATAGACGCTTCATTCAAGACTTCTCATCCATTGCATCTCCCATTGTGGCCTTAACTCGGAAAGGGGCTAATGCTAAGCAATGGTCATCTGAGGCTCTCCAAGCCTTTCAAATCCTCAAAGAGTCCTTTTCGTCTGCTCCCATTCTGCGACAACCTGATGTGACACTCCCCTTCTTCCTAGAAGTAGATGCCTCTAATGTGGGCTTAGGAGCTATTCTCTCCCAACGCTCGGAGCAACAAAAATTACATCCTTGTGCCTTCTACTCTCGGGGTCTTCTGCCCGCAGAGAAAAACTATACTATCGGGGACAAGGAGTTGCTGGCCATCAAAGCTGCATTAGAGGAATGGAGATACTTGTTGGAAGGAGCTCGCCATCCGGTGACGATCTTCACGGATCATAAGAACTTGTCATATTTGCAATCTGCTCAATGCTTGAACCCTCGTCAAGCAAGATGGTCTCTTTTCTTTTCCCGTTTTGAATTAATTATAACCTTCAAACCAGCTGCTAAGAACAAGAAAGCTGACGCTCTATCTCGAGCTTTTGTGACGTCCTCTGATGTAGAAGAGGTTCCCAACCATGCTATTCTAGATCCCAAATGTATTTCTCTGGCTGCTTCATCCACCAAAATGCTACCATTTGGGAAGACCCTCGTGCCTCCTACTCTGAGGAGGAAAATCCTTTCGTGGTTCCATGCCTCTCGTTTTTCTGGACACGCCGGTGAACATAAGACCTTTGAGATTCTCTCTCGTAGTTACTGGTGGCCTTCAATGAGGAGAGACGTCAAAGAGTTTATTGCTTCCTGTGATTTATGTTCTCAGTTCAAATCCTCCCGCAGAACTCCAGCAGGGTTGCTGCGACCACTACCCATTCCGTCCAAGCCTTGGACCCATATTAGTATGGATTTCGTTACTGATTTGCCACCAAGTAAGAATCACAATACTATTTGGGTAGTGGTAGACAGATTTTCGAAGATGGCTCATTTCGTCCCTCTGTCCGGTTTACCTTCCTCGTCTACTCTGGCTGAACATTTCATTAAAGAAATCTTCCGCATCCATGGATGTCCGTCTGAGATTGTGTCAGATAGAGGAGTACAATTCGTTTCCAGATTCTGGCGGGCCCTTTGTAAAACCTTGGGCATACGATTAGCACTCTCATCGTCTTACCATCCGCAATCTAACGGACAAACGGAACGAGTCAATCAAGATCTTGAGACTTTTATTAGGATGTTCTCTTCAGCCAACCAAGACAACTGGGTAGAATTGCTCCCTTGGGCTGAATTCGCCCATAACAACATGTACCATGAGTCATCATCCAAAACTCCATTCTTTGTGGTCTACGGTCACCATCCGTCTTTTCCGGAATTTCCTGCCCTCCCGCCCACCCAAGTTCCTGCTGTGGAGACTGCTTGTCAGACCTTCAAAAATATCTGGTCTCAGGTCAAAACCTGTTTAAAGAAGACATCTAACAAATATAAGTCTTTCGCAGATAAGAAGAGGCGGGCTATTCCACCACTAAAAATTGGAGATCGTGTCTGGTTATCTACCAAAAATATTCGTTTGAAGGTTCCATCTATGAAATTCGCCCCTCGTTTTATTGGTCCATATAGGATCATTCAAGTTATCAATCCAGTATGTGTTAAACTTCTTCTTCCTAAGAATCTTCGGATCTCCAATGCCTTCCATGTGTCCTTGCTCAAACCTCTCATTCAAACCTCTCATCATCAACCGTTTCTCGACTCCTTCCTCAGCACCGCAGCCAGTTCAAGTTCATCAGGAGGAGGATTTCGAGATTACTGAGGTATTGGATGCAAAAATTTCGCGAGGAGTCCTCCGTTTCCTCGTTCATTGGAAGGGCTTTGGTCCTGAGGAGCGTTCATGGATCAAAGCTGAAGATCTTAATGCTCCTGCCCTTCTGAAGAAGTTTTATTCCAAAAATCCGGACAAGCCCGGTTCCAGGCGTTCTGTGCCCACCTTTAAAAGGGGGGGTACTGTCACTCACCGGACTGTGAGTGCTTCTTCCCGGACTATTAGGAACCGTGGACGTCCTCTATCCTGAGGGACTGCGCATGCGCAGCCCTTTCCAAACCTTCAGTGTATGTTCCTTTAACTTAATTGGCAGATCAGGCAACCTCCCTATATTAAGCACCTGTGGTCAACACCACGTTGCCTGATCTTGGAGTCTCATTCCCCATGAGCCTCTGAAGGTGTTCCTGTGTTTCCTTGTTTATTCAGCCCTGCTGATTCCTGTGGTTTCCAAACCACTTCTACCTCTGTGGTTTCCAAACCACTTCTGCTACTGTGGTTCCCATACCACTTCTACCATCTACGGTATCATCGTGACTGTGAGCTGATTCCTATCCGCTGCCTCCGTGCACTACAGTCTTCTAATCACTTCAACTCTACCATGTATCATTGGGACTGTTAGCTGATGCCTATCCGCTGCCTCCGTGCATTACAGGCTTCAACCACATCCACTCACCTGTTCATGATTGTGACTGCCAGCTGATTCCTATCCGCTGCCTCCGTGCACTACAGGCTTCAACCTGCAACTCGTCTGTGTTTCATCATCGTGACTGTTTGGCTGATTCCTATCCGCTGTCTCCGTGCACTACAGTCTTCAACCTGCAACTCGTCTGTGTTTCATCATCGTGACTGCTAGCTGATTCCCATCCGCTGCCTCCGTGCACTACAGTCTTCAACCTGCAACCCGTCTGTGTTTCATCGTGACTGTTTAGCTGATTCCTATCCGCTGCCTCTGTGCGCTTCAGTCTTCAGTCCTTGTCAACTCTACCGTGTTTCCTTGAGTCTGCTGCCACTATTGCTATCCGCTACTCTCCGTGATCATCTGTTCCAGTTCAACTCTGCTCCGGTGTCCCATCGTTACTGCACCTGCTGGTTGCTATTGGTTACCTCCGTGTTCCCGCAGAGACCCGCTGCTGTTACTTCTCAGCGCTACTCATCCATCTACTGCTGATCCGCTCTCCACGCCTTCCTGTGTTCCCTGCTGGTCTACCTACCTGTGCGCTGCACCTGCTAGACCCCTGCTTCACCCATCCAGGGACTTGTATCCTGCTGGCCTCCTGCCCTTCAGGTATCTCTGCACTCCTGTCTGACTGCCTTCTCCTGAACCACGGTATGCATACTTCCCATTGACTGTGCTGTGTATTGCATACCTTGCTGGACTGTGTTGGTTCTCCTCTGGAGTGTACTATCCGCTGAGTCTATTGCCATCATTGACTGTGTTGGTTCTCCTCTGGAGTGTACTATCTGCTGACTCTACTGCCATCATTGACTGTGTTATCTTATGCCGGATTACTTCAAGAGACTTTCTATATTGGCAGTGTTGTTCAGTCATTTATACATTTATATTGTGCATATTACTGTGGATCAAAGTCAAGGTGCCCGTGTATATATTGTGTTGCAGTCTCTCCCCGTGCACCTCCTCACATATATATTCAGTAGTACAACTTGCTAGTGGCAGACCACTGACTCCTGTTTACAGTTTCACCTGTTCCAGTATCCTCTCACATAGCAGTGGTACAACTTGCTAACGCAGACCACTGACTCCCCGGATACCTCCACTTGGATTCCATTCCTTCACTCAGACAGCGGTACTACTTGCTATCCGCAGACCGCTGACTCTCATCACCTCCTCGTTTCTGTTGGACATTCCTCCTCACTATAGCAGTGGTACAACTTGCTACCGCAGACCACTGACTACCTTCACGTGTCCTTTGTCCATACAGTTCCTCGTGTATTACTACCTCCATATTGCCAGTGCTGCTAGTCATAGACTTTCCTGAGCATCTCATCATCTGCTATTTCCTGTTCCGTGATCACCCTGCTACCAGAGTACCATATTACCACCTATACTGCTCTGGTAAGCCTATCACCTGGTGATCCCTGGGTAAAGACTCCTAGTGCCCGTGACACCTTTGTTACAATATATATATTATATAGCCAACATGACGCAAAGTGGGATATATGCCACAGTTCCCTGTAAAGGAACGGATAGGAACACAGCTTGTCTGTTTTTTCATGTAGCACACAAATATCAACTTTAAATTTCAGTGTGCAAATAAGCTATCAAGTATTTGTGTGCTACTTGAAAAAACAGTCAGTATTTAACTTATGTGCAAAACAGAATACTAATTTGCACCCCTTGCATTGTAACATGGTTTTGTCCAGGAGACTTAAATAAGAAGCTTCTTAAGTTAAGATCCTTAATGAATCAGGCCCCCTGTCTGTATGTGTGGGTGGGACCACCGATGCCAGTAAGTGGCCGGCGAGTAGACAGGGAAGTAATGTCTAGCCAGATGTAGGTGGTGGGGATTTTCATGTACTGTTACTGGATATGATTGCTGTACCAGCATTGGAGCTGTTTTACCATCCTGACAACTGCTAATAAACAGCTAAATGGTTCAGCTTACCTGTGTCTGATTCCTGTGAATGGTGTACTTTCTCACAAGTGGTGTCATCGTGGGATCTGTGGGACAATTAAGACACAGTCGTCCTCCCAGTCTCCAGACGCAAGGGTGGTGAATGGAGTCTGTTAAAGAGCACCATAATCCACCAAACTGTTGTAATGCTTTGTTTCCAATGTGTTGCTGTGAAGAGACAAACCTTTGCATTGGGAACTGATTAGCAGCTGTTTTGTTGCAAAAGAAAGCAGAAGTTAAAACACTGCTGGTCATTGCAGTGCCACACTTGTTAAAGGCTCACAATATATATATATATATATATATATATATATATATATATATATATAATTATCCTCCCCTGCAATTCCTTCCCCCGATTTTCCCTAAAAACATTACCACCATCATCATCTCCCTTATTTATCACCCTCTACCAGTGTTCCCTCTAAGCTGAGCAATCTGGAAATGATAGAGTTAAACCTGTATCTTACTAGGAAACATCCTGCAGATTGTGAATGCAAACCTTTCGGGTGGAACCCTCATTAGAGTGACTGTTTAACTCTTTCCTTTCCAGATTGCTCAGCTTAGAGGGAACACTGCCCTCTACCCATGTTATTTATCACACGCCCCACCGCTCTTCATCCCATAGGGCCCACCCCATAGGAGCTAGCACAAGGCCCCCTGACTCTTGCCCGTGTGCACTGCATCCCCTGCACCTATTGTGTATACGCAAGTGCTTAGTCTAAAAGTGAAATAACATATATACCATTATGCAGTATTCTATATCATGACATATCAGGGTACAGTCGGTAGAAAGCACTGTAAGAACTGTTGTTACTTTTCTCAATAATATAAGATAAAGTGGTATTATGAAAGATCCCTTTAAGACATTATTGGGTGTAGGGCAACCCAGTTTAATGATCCCTCATACCACATTGAAAAATACTCAGGGGTTTGACTAGTCATACTGCAGTCTGTGATTGACAATCTTTTAATCCTTCTACAAACTATTCCAATAACCTTGAAATACAAGTGTGATGTTATTGCATTAGATATGCTTAATGTTTGTAGACACTCCCTTATATGTTTAAGCTTGAATCTTTAGTGATGGTCCCTAAGACCATGGGGAATGCTGGGAAGTGGGTGTGGGGCGCTGAGTCCTCATGCAGTGCCAGAGAGACCATACCAGAAGGTAGGCGCAGATTTGTTTGATTGTATTGGAAAAACGCACATTGTCGTGACTGATTATTATTCTAATTACCCTGAGGTGCAGACTCTACCTACAACTACTAGTAAAGCTGTAATGAGTTGCATGAAGTCAATCTTTGCAAGGCATGGTGTTCCTATGGAAGTGTTTACTGACAATGGACCTCAGTTTTCCAGCGCTGAATTTAGACAATTTGCTGAAGAGTGGGAATTTGTCCATACAACATCGAGTCCCCACTATCCACAGTCAAATGGGTTGGTGGAAAGTTCAGTAAAAACTGTAAAGAGTCTAATGAAAAAAGCACAAGACGGCAAAGAAGATTTCTACAAAAGTCTTTTAATCTACCGCAGTACACCTCTACAGAATGGACTCTCTCCTGCACAAATGCTGATGGGAAGGAGGATTAGAGCAAATCTTCCGATAAGTGATGAACTGCTTAATACGCATAACTCCACATTGGTGAGACTGAGTAAGGTACGTCAACAGGAGAAACAGAAACTGTACAATGATAGGCGAGCAAAAAGCTTATCTGATCTAAGATCAGGTGACCAAGTCCGTCTCCGAGATCATGAGAAAGGCATTTGGATGCAGAAAGGTATTGTGCAAGCACAAGTAGCACCAAGATCTTATATTGTACGCACAGATCGTGGAACAGAAGTAAGAAGAAATCGGGTTGATTTAAGATCTCAACCCAACCATAGTGATGGCAACACGACTGAAGAATACCCTTCATCTGACATGTATGATGGACTTGATAATGGTGAACAAACCATGATGGAAGAAAGGTCCAACATGGTTGACGAAACACAGGCTTTGTGTGAAAGACCCATAAGAGAAATACTCAGATCTGAGAGACTCATTGAAACATGTTAGATGATGTTCTTAATGTTATATCGTTGAATTGTTATACTGAAGGATACAGGGCTTATCTTTAAAGAAAAGAAGATGTGATGTTATTGCATTAGATATGCTTAATGTTTGTAGACACTCCCTTATATGTTTAAGCTTGAATCTTTAGTGATGGTCCCTAAGACCATGGGGAATGCCGGGAAGTGGGGGTGGGGCGGTGTGCAATGTACCCGGAGTCTGCAAATGGCTGAATAAAGAGCTCAGCAGTGCCCACCCATGCTTCAGTTTCCCGATGAACTGATTTACAAGTATATTAACAAAACACCAAGTACTTTATTTTCAGCAATATTAAAACTACCAACATAGAACATTTTTTAACCCTTCATTTTTCTGTTCTCATTAAAGGTAAACTAAAGAGCAAGGTGTAGACGGGTCCCCCTCTGATGGCCCACATGTGCAAGATGGCCACTGCAGCAACGGAGGAGTTAATCTAAAAATTTTAAAATATATTAATAAATGTATATTCAATAAATGTATGTGTGAGCCCCTATCACTTTGTGTTCGATCCTGGGGTGCATAGATGGGTAATGCATTTCTTCATTTGCACTTTCCTCTGCCTTATCTAGCTCTCTGGCGTGGGTATGAATGACCAGAGGGTTCCCGTACATACCGGTTTTCAGCAATGTCTCTTTAAGGTGTTGGGACACAGGTATCATAAATTAGGGTGGAGTGCAAATAGATGTCTCAATGATTTGGCCGCCAGATCATCTCTATAAAATTAAACTCTTTATTTACACTCCTCTTCACTCCAGTACAATATTGAGTTGCAAATAACACTAAAATAAATATGTACATCACTTTTCTCTCACAGCAAAGTTAATCATCTCTCCTCTGTGGGTGACTTATTCCTTGGGTTTTAAAACATGGTCGCTAATTCTCACACTCCCTCGAATTTGTGCACCCTCTCCATCCACTGAACTCTCAGCTTTGCTTTGTAGATCTGACGCTCTCACTAGTGTCCTCTTACAGCCTCTTCACTACCCCTTGGGCTACGTCACCCTCTCTGGTGTCCTCTCTGCCCCTGTGGGTCACATTAAATACCAATACACTGCATCATGCAGCAACGTTCTCTCTAGGCTCTCTTACATGCTCTCCCCTCTGTAGACATGGAGGCCTCATTCATTAAGGAGAGTAACTGGCGATTCATTGTCTAAAATGTGCACAATTACTGTGCGCATGCCCAGAACTGAACCTTATGCCCAGGGCTGCTGAGAGGGAGGGGGAGCGGGTACTACTTACCCGGGCCCGGCCATGCCAGGGCACCCGGCCCGGGCCCTCACTGCTTCTTTTTTTTTTTTTTTTTTTTCAATAGCAATTTTTTTTTTCTTTTGACTCTCTTGTTTTGCGCCGGGGGGAAGGGGCGCAGCCCTTTAAACCGTCTTTTCCACTGCATAGGACCTTGCATCCACTGACCAACTAACAAGGCTTAGTGCCCTTCTATCAATGAGGGCCAAGTGCCCTCCTAACTGAAAGGTGTTGTGCCCAACTAAATAGGAGACATCGTGCCCCCTGGCATAACTATGGGCCTAGTGCCTCAAAGATCAAACTAGGGGCCTAGTGCCCCGCTGTTATTGGGCTTGTCCTGACTTCCACTATTGGATCTAGTGCCCGGATTTACACTATTGGGCCTAGTGCCCCAGCTTATACTGCTGGGCCTATTGCCCTAACTTACCCTATTGGGCCTTGTGCCCATTAACTATGGGGCTAATACTCAGTTAAACCTAAGGCCTGGGGCTAAACATAAAAGGCTTAATGCCCTACTAGACTAAACAGCCCTGGGCCGAATTGAACTAATGGGCCTTAATGCCCAATGAACCTACCTATCCCTTAACTGAGCCTTAACTGAGCCAAGCCTTGTGCCCACTAACTTGCCCACGAGCCTAATGCCCAAATTGTGCCAGGGCCTTTTGCTTTCAGGGAAGGAAAAGAAAGAGGGGTGCGGCTGTAGACCTGGAAGAAGGGGTGCATTCTGGTGTCTTCCGGGGTCTTCTCCAGTGATTCCGTCGCCATCCTCAATGCTCGGCGGCCGAGTCCCCGACGTCTTCTGGTCTAGATCCCAGCGATTTTTCAGGAGGCAGAGTAGCTCTTAGCCCTGACAAGGGCTCTCTGCCTCCACTGTCTCTCCACCGTCTCCTTTCTTCTATCGCAACGTCTTCTATCTTCCTTCCGCCATTGGCTGTCTTCTTCGCGGCATCTTCTTTTTTCTTTCTTTCGTCTTTATTTCTGCGCCGACTGGTTCCCGACTTCTTCTGTCTCTGCTGACAACTGACACAATAGCAGTGCACACTTCAGCTTAAATAGCCAACATGACGCGTGATGACGCTCCATGTGACGACGGCACCGAAGTCACGGGGCATCAGCGCAATGCCACGTGATGACGCAGCAAGCCCTGATTGGGAGGTGTGCCTTGATTTGCTCACTGATTTGGCCAAAAGCAGAGCAGCCGCGACAATATGAAGGGGTCCCCCGAACTTCAGACTGCACGGTGAGCCCCTCACAGTCATGCCACTAGTAACAATGTTGCTCTCCTGTTTGTTTAAATGCTAGCTACATGAATCAGCCTGGATTGATTAAAGAGACAGGAGGCTGGATTATATCCTGCCAGGTTATGTGTTCGAAAATATATTAAAAGAGTTGTATTGTACTTGTTAAAGTATATATATAATATTATCACTAGTACCTCTTACTAGCATGTAACAGTGCTCACAAGGACCCGTTAAGAGCATTAAACCATCACTGCTTCAAGATTCTGCCAGACACCGAATGTCTGCTGTAACCTGTGACCAACAGATAAGAGCTTACACTCTTATTGGCTCCTCAGATGTCCTGTGTTGAACCCAGTATTGCTGCATCAATGCTATGCTTGCTACCCAGCAGTACTGATCCGTTGTAAGCAGGAAGAGAGAAGCGCTGCAGCAGCTATACTAACCACTCAGCAATAAGATGTTCCAGGAATAGTCTGGTGGTGGCAGCACTATCCTCCTACAACTAGTGCACAGTTGGCATTCGCAGTCAGCAAGTGTCTGGAGGCAGGTGACACCAGTAGGCAGGGGCGGATTGGGCATAAGCGTTACCGGGAAGTTTTTCCGGTAAGTTGATGGCCTAACGAGGCCGCCTTGTATAACACTTTTTTTTCCCATTTTTTTATCTAATTTCTTTCCCCCCTCACGGTGGGGGGTGGTGGGGGGGGCGACTGAAGGGCGATCAAAAACATTGGTGGTCAGTGGACAGCAATAGGCAGCCAATCGCTAGGATGCCTGTTGCTGTATGGAGTCCCAGAGCACTAGAATGTCTATTCTAAACTATAGGGGGGTCTACGTATTCTAAGCTATGGGGGCCTGCCTATTCTAAACTATTGGGGGGCTGCCTATTCTAACTATGGGGGGGGCTGCCTATACTAAGCTATAGGGGAGCTGCCTGTACTAAACTATGGGGGTGGCTGCCTATACTAAACTATGGGGGTGGCTGCCTATACTAAACTATAGGGGGCTGCCTATACTAAACTATAGGGGGAAGGTGGGGGCTGTCTATACAAAACTATAGGGAGAGAGATGGGGGCTGTCATACAAAACTATAGGGAGGGAGGGGGTCTGCCATACAAAACTATAAGGAGGGAGAGGGGTTCTGCCATACAAAACTATAGGAAGGGGGCTCCCTATACCAAACTATAGGGAGGGGAGCCTGCTATAATTTGTGAGAAAGTGGTGTATGTTGCTATAATGTGTAAGGAAGTGGGGGAATCTTATTATATTGTGTGATATGAGGTAAGGGAGGGGGGCTGTCTTAAAAGCACTTCTGTGGGAGGTAAGCTATTAATATAATGGTGGAGTTTAGGTGGGGGCTAATTATTTAATGAATGCTATTTTATAGGAGAAGCAATTTAATTTATTGGTGGGGCATATTAAATTAAGATGCGGTGACAGTACCTTTAATTTAATGCTGGGGTGATTTGGGGTTATTAATTGAATGTGGGGCTGAGTTTAGGGAAGAGGGCTATTTATTAAATGTGAATATGAATTATTTAATGCCGGGGATGGTTGTGGGAAATGATTATATTAAACGTAAATGCTATTAATTTATTGCTGGGGCTGTTTGGAGGGAGGGAAATAGGTTTATTGATTAAATATGGAACACTATTACTTTTATGTCAGGGCTGTTTGGAGGGAAATAGATCTATTTATCAAATGTGAGTACTATTATTTTAATGTTGGAACTGTAGGGATGCCTAATTATAAAAAATATGGGCTGGTTGGAGTTTTTTTAAATTGCATTTAACCATTTTTTTTCCAAATAGGGCCTCCAACATTCCAGGATCCAGACAAGCAGCAACTGATCTAAAGAAACCAGCAGCCACAGGTGGTGAAAGTGACAAGAACAGGTAGGAGAAAGCAGGAAAGTCTGCCAATTGTCCTGAATCTGGTGGGGCAGTCCCAAATTTGGGTGACTGTCTTGCTTAGTCAGGATTTGGTCCGACTACAAGGACAGTTGGGGGGTATGTCCCGCTTCACAGTGTACTGCTCATGAAGACAGAGCTGCGTGCAACTAACAGCAGTGCACACAGCTTTCCCTGTGTATTTGTCTAAATTGTATCTAACAGGATATCCCTCCTGTCTTAAGTGCCTCAGGGCCCCCAGAGTCCTATATCAGCTCTGGTGATACTTTAGTGGTTGTTGTATTGATTCCGTTGCCTGCATTCTACCTTGCACTGGTCCTATTTTTAGATCACTTTGTAGAACATATGGCCAGTCCCCATTGCACTGACAATATTAATCCTTCCTCCTTTGTACTTAGGATATCACTAGCAAACTCTTGGAATAGCTATCCCCTTCACTTATGCCATTGCCTGCCAACCCCAGGGCCGGATTAACAATGTGCCTGATGGGGCTGCAGCCCCAGGCATATTCACAGAACCACAGAAATAGGCCCAGGCCAGCCATGAATAAAAAAAATATATATATTTTTTTTAGTGAGGGCACCTGGCATGAAGAGGGTGGTGAGGCTTCCCTGATTGCCAGGGGGCAGTCCTGTAATTGGAAAGCAACAGGCAGCTAATCGAGAGACTGCCTGTTGCTGAGTGGGGTGGGGGCTGCGTCTACAGAGGCTGTGTGTGACTCATGCTGTGTGACTCGTGCTATACCAACTTCCACCTAGTCCCAGATGGAGGTCAGCGGAACTCAACAGAGGTAGGAACAATTTATTGTTAACAGGGGATATGTGATAACAGGCCCAACAGGGGAAATGTGAAAACAGGGGATATGTGACAACAGGCCCAACAGGGGATATGTGACAACAGGCCCAACAGGGGAAATGTGAAAACAGTGGATATGTGACAACAGGCCCAACAGGGGATATGTGACAACAGGCCCAACAAGGGATATGTGACAACAGGGGATATGTGGAAACAGGCCCAACAAGGAATATGTGAAAATATAATATGCATGTGTTAATGGCCCATGTGTGTTAACATAGGGATCAGTTTCTTTTCTTACAACAAAATTACCAACTTTTTCATTGTAGATTATGCTCTGGTGCCACTGACAGTTAACTGTGTTTGACGTTTTTTATTTTGAAGTCTGCTCAGATGTATGAACACTTGATGAAAGAATAGTTATATATAACAAATCTTATACATTCCCCTTTGGCAATTTGAGGTGTTAGGAGGTATGAAAATGACCAACAACTGATCATCACATTCTCACACATTAACTGCAGAGTTTGTTTGTTTCAATAAAAATCATATTTTGCTCTCTATATTGGGTGGCGGTCTAATGGCTGCCCTATGTATTGTTTGGTGGTCACAAGGTTGCCCTCTGCATTGTGAGGCCGTGATAAGGGTGCTATGTGTTGTATGGCTGTCACAATGGTGCTGTGTATTGTGTGGCGGTCACAGGGGTGCTGTGTGGTCTTCTGCTGCTGTAGCACATCCACTTCTATGTTGGATGTGCTGTGAATTCAGAGATGCTCATCAGCATACCATCCATGGTTAATTGAGTTACTGTCGCTTTTCTATCAGCTGGAACCAGGCTGGCCATTCTCTTCTGACGTCTCTCATTAACAAGATGTTTCCACCCACAGAAACTTTCGCTAGATGGTAATGGTGTTGAGAATCGTTATCTGTAAACTCTAGAGACTGTTGTGTGTAAAAATCCCAAGAAATCCGCAGTTTCCGAGGTACTGAAGCAACCCATATTGCACCAACAATCATTCCACAGTAAAAGTCATTTAGATCACATTTCTTTTCTATTCTGGTGTTTGGTTTGCAAATTTTTGCAATTTTTGACTATGTCTGTATGCTTTTATGCATTGAGTTTCTTCCACATGAATGGCTAATTAGATATTTGCACTAACCAGCAGGTTTACAGGTAAACCCAAGTGAACAGTGAATGTGTGTGTGTGTACGTGTGTGTGTGTATATATATATATATATATATATATATATATATATATATATATATATATATATATAAATATATATATATATATTACATATATTCCACATTATATAGCGACAACAGATTCCGTGGCACTTTAAAATTTGGAGTAATAAAACAATGTTGGTTAATACATAGGTAAGAGGGCCCTGCTCGCAAGCTTACAATCTATGGGACAATGGGAGTTTGATACACAAGGGTAAATGCTCCATCATATTGCATATTGGTCCAGCTAGAATGCAAAGGTTACAAAGTATTTAGTGGGCTGTATGGCTGTATGAGCAGTCACACAACAATGTTGGTCAGAGGTTTCTCTGTTAGCTGTGTAGAGGGTAGTAATATGGTAACCTAGGGAGAATAAGAGGGTAGATGAGGAATATTATAAGCTTGTCTGAAGAGGTGGGTTTTCAGAAAATGCTTGAAGGTTTGAAGAATAGAGGAAACTCTTTTTGTGTGAAGAAGGGAATCCCACAAAGTAGGTGCAGCAGGAAAAAAGTTCTGTAACCAGGAATGGGAGGATGTGATGAGAGTGGAAAAGAGACGCAGATCTTGTGCAGAACGGAGGTGTCGAGTTGGGAGATATTTTGAAACAAGTGAGGAGATGTGCAATTTTGTTGATGGCCTTGTATGTTAGTAGAAGAATTTTATATTGGATTTGTTGAAATACAGGCAACCAATGTAGAGACTAACAGAGTGGTTCAGCAGAGGGAGGATGATTTGCAAGGAAAGTCAATCTAGCCTCTACGTCCAAAATAGATTGTAGGGGTTTGAGTCTGATTTTGGGAAGACCAGTAAGGAGGGAATTGCAATAGTCAATGCGGGAGATGAATTAAATTAATTAATTAATTAATTAATTGAACTAATGCATGAATTAAAGTTTTTGCAGTGTCCTGTGTGAGATATGTACGTTTTTTGGAAATGTTTTTTAGATGTATGCTGCATGATGTAAATATAGAATTGATGTAGGGAACAAAGGATAGTTGCGAGTCAAGGATTTCACTTAGGCAGCAAGATTACGGGGTGGGATTTATGGTTGAGTAATCAACAGAAATAGAAACGTCAGGCAAGACGCTTTTGTTGGTGGGTGGGAATATTATTAATTCTGTTTTTAAAAGATTGAGTTTGAGTTGGCGAGAGGACATCTAAGATGAAATGGCAAAAAGACAGTCAGTAATGCGAGACACAGATGGTGACAGATCAGGAGAGAATAGATAAATTTGTGTATCATCTGCATAGAGATGATACTGAAATCCAAAAGGAGCTTATTAGTTTTCCAAGAGAAGCGGTGTAGATGGAGAATAGCAGAGGACCTAGGACTGAGCCAACTGATAAAGAAAGCGGTGCGGTGGTGGATCCAGAGAAATTAACACTGAAAGAGCGATTAGATAGGTAGGATAAGAACCAGGGGCCTGATTCATTAAGGATCTTAAATGAAGAGGATTCTTATTTCAGTCTCCTGGACAAAACCATGTTACATTGCAAGGGGTGCAAATGAGTCAGGCGCCAGGATAGGACAGTGTCTTGAAAACCTAGAGATTGTAGCGTTTGTATAAGGAGAGAGTGGTCAACAGTGTCAAATGCAGCCGAGAGATCTAGGAGAATTAGAAGAGAGTAATGGCCTTTTGTTGTAGCTGTGATCAAATCATTGACAACCTATGTCAGGGCAGTCTCTGTGGAGTGTTGAGAGCGATTCAAGTTTAATTTTTTTTTTATTAATTTTCATAAGTTTTCTGCACCCTGTACTTTGTTCAATGTTAAAAACCTGAAAATGAGCATTTTTCATGTATGTTTCTGTTAAAGCACTTCATAAATCCACTATGCTGGCTCGAATTATTTCTAAAATACAGTACAGCTTTGAAATGGAGACGATAGACATGCAATACTCCACTTCTGCTTTGGCTCCGAACATGAAGTGGGTCAAGTGGCATGTATACATTACAGAGGGAGTGGGTGCAATTAAAGGGTCTTCTTCCTGCTATCCCACCCACTTGCTCCTCGTTTTACCTGATTCCCCCCAGGAGGATTAGTGGTTTCCCCCATGGCATCTTTTGGACGTTTTATGTTTCTATGATGTGCATTGCAATGTTTTTTTGTTCTGTTGTGTCTTTTCCACTTTCAGAATGTGTGGATTTATAGTTATTGCAATACTCATTGAGAAACCATCCCCCCCTGTATCCCCCCTTGTTAATTGCCCTCCTTTTTCTTCTGTACCCCAAATATTTTGCAAAAACTCCAATAAAAATAATTGATGAAAAAAATGCACTTTATAAATAAAAAGAATCAGCCACTGTATTTTTGTCTTTAATGGTCATTAAAATAACATACCTTTACCTCTTAACTGGCCCAATTCCATCAAGAATCGGGACAGTTGAGACTATTCCATCAGAAATAGTCCTGATTTCATAGTAACATAGTAACATAGTTGATGAGGTTGAAAAAAGACACCAGTCCATCAAGTTCAACCTATTTTGGATCTCCTGCGATCCTGCACTTATATTTGAAATTAATCCAGAGTAGGCAACCGCCCATCTGTTTCAATTTTGAAAATCCCCCCAGACTCAATATTGCAATCCAATTTTTACCCTATATCCACTACTATCCTTTATTTTAAATTAACGGTCGTATCCCTGGATACACCTTTCCGCTAAAAATTTGTCTAACCCTTTCTTAAACATATCTATTGAATCTGCCATCACAACCTTACCTGGCAATGAATTCCATATCTTGACTGCCCTTACTGTAAAGAACCCCTTCCTTTGCTGGTTGTGAAATTTCCTCTCCTCTAACCTTAGGGGATGACCACGAGTCCTGTGTATGGTCCTTGGGGTAAAAAGTTCCCATGAAAGCTCTCTGTATTGACCCCTAATGTATTTGTACATAGTAATCATATCTCCCCTTAGGCGCCTCTTTTCTAAAGTAAACATGCCTAAACTGGCTAACCTTTCCTCATAACTTAATGACTCCATACCCTTTATCAATTTTGTCGCCCTTCTCTGAACCCTTTCTAGTTCCAATTTTTTTTTTTTATAGAGTGGTGCCCAGAACTGTACTGCATATTCAAGATGAGGTCTTACAATGATTTATACAGTGGCAAAATTACACTATCTTCCCTTGCATCTATGCCCCTTTTTATGCATGCCAATACTTTGTTTGCCCTTGCAGCTGCTGCTTGACATTGAGCACTATTGCTAAGTCTACTGTCTACGAGCACTCCCAAATCCTTTTCCATTATAGATTCTCCCAAATTAATTCCATTTAATTTATAGATTGCGTTCTTGTTTTTGATCCCTGAATGCATAACCTTACATTTATCTGTGTTAAACCTCATATTCCATTTAGCCGCCCAATCCTCCAGTTTATTTAAGTCCCTCTGTAGAGAAGCTACATCTTGCTCTGATTTTATTACCTTACAGAGTTTAGTGTCATCTGCAAAAATAGAAACTTTACTCTCTAAACCATCATCATCATTTCAGGGGACTATCTTCACTAGCCAAGAGCTTGAGCATGAGGAACAGCTGGGATGTATTTCCACTCTTCACTTTACATATATGCTGTGTAAACCAGTTAGTGGTGCGATCTTTACATAAGGGAGGATGAGCAGGAGATGTAGGTGGCTGGAGGGAAGTGCAACTATGCCCTCTATAGTCATGGTCTCACCCACACACATCTGCCCACACCCACACATCACTGGCCACACCTGGACACCATTTATTATAAGGATTATTTTTAATGCCTTTTTTTGAAACACACAGTACACATATTCATATATTATAAATAGATAAATTTGACTGGTAGTTTGCATCTCAGGACGTCAGGGAAAGATGCAACAGTGGGGTAAGGTGTTCATATGCTGCTCTGGCAGACTGATCAAACACAATTGTGCCAATATGTTTCATAATAGTTAAACTTATTAAACAAAGTCAGATATGTTTCTATGAAGGGAATTTTGGAAGGATTTGTTAGTAGGCAACTAAGCAAGTATGAGCACAGAGACATAAACCAGTCGCAAATCATCCAAAAGGATTCAGGTATTTTTATAGCACAGGACTGGCTGCTTTTTACTTGCATTACTTTAGAGATGACCGACTGTGTCTTAAGTCATCAAATCCAGGCTTTCCTAAATGTTACTACAACCAAGTTCCAGTAGTTCTAAATACTGCCTACTTTTGGGTTGGCGCTACCTCTAGTTGACTTGGTCCCACCCACATGAGGCCACTTTAAGAATTTTTTCCAGGGTCACTTTAAGTTCCCAATCCACCCCTGCAGTATGAGTGATCAGTAATATCCTGTTACTGACAGAGCTGTTAAGAGGAATTCAGGGCCCACGTACAGCAACTTCATGGGGCCCCCCTTATAGTTGAGCATGGCAAAAGTGAGAGTGGGTGTGGTCATACAATTGGGGGTGTGGCTGTGTATCATTGGGGCGTGTCTAGCAGGTAAATAGCGCTAGGCCACCCTCCTACAGAAAAAACCTGCATTGCTATGTACACCATTGGCAGAAGTGCACAGTGCCCGCTCGCCAGAGCGTGACATATCTCCCAGCAGTCCTAACTTTCAGGACAGCGGGACAGTGACCTCATAGTGCCTCTTAGTTATGCCCTCATGGTAGAAGCCCAGTTAATACTATGGTAAATAGTCGTTCCCACAATTGATAACATAACACATAGCAGAGTCCCCAGTTCATATTATACCACAGTAATGCCCTCAATTAATTTTATGCCACACATAAGTGCCCCCAGTTCATGTTATGCCATAGTAATGCCTGCAATTTATTTTATGACACACATAAATGCCCCAATTCATATTATGCCTCACATAAGTGCCCACAATCACATTATGCCTCACATAAGTGCCCCTAATTCACATTCACAGGGGGGAATACAATAGTAGAGGCCCACCAGAGGGGGTGTAGCCAGCCACTAGAGAGGCGTAACCAAACCACCAGAGGGGGTGTGGTGAGCCCACAAAGGACATCTAGCACCATAGTGTACTATATAAATAATGTAGTGTGTACATAGAGAGTTCACAGTCTTGGTCTGCCCCTTAGATTGGGCAGAACAGTCACCAAAAATTGGGCTTGTCCCACTAAAATCAGAACATTTGACAGACTGTCCTGCTCTCTCCTACCTGTTCTTGTCACTTTCAGCACCTGTGGCTGCAGATTTATTTAGTTGCGGCTTGTCTGGGTCCTGGAATGTTGGGGGCCCTATTTGGAAAAAAATGGGTACATTTAGAAAATTCCAACCAGCCCCGGCATTAAATCAAAGCACCCATGATTAATAATTAAATAATTCATAGTCACATTTAATAAAGAGATGTCATTCTCCCCAAACTCACCCCCGCATTCAATTAATAGTCCCCCAACAACCCCATCTTAAATTAAGTCCCCACTATTAAATTGCCCCACCATCATCCCACAAACAAACTAGCATCCATTAATTAGCCACCACCCACCACATACACACTACATTTCCACAAGCCACCTGTGCCATCACACACACATTACTATGCCCCTTCATTATCACCACGCTGTGCCACCTTATGATCACACTGCACCCTCCATGCTGCTTTTCCCCCCTTCCTCACACTGTGCCAAGCTGCTCTCCCCCACCCCTTCATCACTCTGTGCCATGCTGCCCTCCCCCTTCTTAATCACTCAGTGCCTTTCAGCTCCCCCCGTTCATCATTTGGTGCCTTTCTGCTCCCCCTCCCCTTCTTTATCATTCGGTGCCTTTCTGCCCCCCCCCCCCCCACCCTTCTTCATCACCCGGTGCCTTTCTGCTCACCCCCCCTTCTTCATCACTCTGTACCTTTTTGCTCACCCCCCTTCTTCATCACTCTGTGCCTTTCTGCTTTCCTCCCCTTGCCTCCATTCCTTTACTTACCTTGCTATTGACTTCTTTCATCTCTTTTCTTCTCTTCTGTCTTCTTGCTGGGTCCTCTCTGCGCCACTCCTTACTGACGTGACGACGTCACGCCCAACATTCAGTGCAAACAGAGCAGGGAGGAGGAGGGGCGCCGATGCCACGATGAGATAAGGTTATATTTTATTTTTTTAGTACCCTGCTCCCCCACTAAGGAAGAGGGCGGAGCCACCCCCACCCCCGTCCTGGCAAAAAAAAAAGAATTTTGGTGAAAAAAAAAAGAGCCGGTCGGCAGTGAGGGCCCGGGCCAGGCCCCCTGGCATATCCGGGCTCGGTTAATTAGCACCCGCCCCTCCCCCCCTGGCGGTCCAGATTACTGATTGTAAGAAGGAATCCAAGATAAAGTGTGTAAGATCTCCCTCTCAAAAGGAGACCAGGGGTAAATGTATCAATATGCGGGTTCTTCAACACCCGCGTGTTCAGCCTCTTCCGCGATTAAATTTCAAGCGGCGCTGCATTGTAAAGGGTTAACTTCCCTTTACAATGCAGCGCCGCTTGAAATTTAATTGCGGAAGAGGCTGAACACGCGGGTGTTGAAGAACCCGCATATTGATACATTTACCCCCAGGTGGTATATTTACTAAGCTGCGGGTTTGAAAAAGTGGAGATGTTGCCTATGGCAACCAATCAGATTCTAACTATCATTTTGTAAAATGCACTAAATAAATGACAACTATAATCTGATTGGTTGCTATAGGCAACATCTCCACTTTTTCAAACCCGCAGTTTAGTAAATCTAGCCCCAGGTGTGCAGAGTAAACTTTCAAATGTGACCATCAGGTCACACATACATTTTAGAATACCACTATTTTCTGACAAGGAGACTGCTGTGTTCTAAAATGTGATACATTCAATGTAATTTGGAAAAGGGAATAGGGAGCAGAGCACAATAGTGTTTCCATGCTGTGCCTTTCATTCCCACACAGCTACACCCCCACCCCACCTCAGAACCAGCAGAATAGAAGGATTTCAGGTAATGCCAAATACACTCTAGTAGAGAGTGTATCTAGTCAACTATTCTAGATAGACTGTTTAAAGGAAAAGACCAAATGGGTCCTTTACTATTAAATTTGCCCTTTCTATCTGTAGTTCTGAAATATGTCTCTCACTGGAAAGAGGAGAATCACTGGACTTGAGTGTACTATTTAGTGAACGTACTGTGTAATATTCAAAAGCAAGAAAGAGCCCCTAAGTAATTGCCATGAGTATAATGCTATGTGTAATTTGTATAATGCTATGAGTAAACATTTTGGTGACTGAGTTGTGACAGCAAAGAGTTAACCAGCAGTGTTCTTTTGCTCTTGCCTAAATGTGAGACCCTGACTGTAAATCACATCTCCAGCTGTCATCAGAACACTGAGCAGCCTTTTCTTGGAAACCTTCCTGCTCTGGTTACAGTCTGACAGCTGGCAGAGTCAGCAGAAAATAATCACTGCCTTTATCTGGAATCAGGATGGCTGAGGGGGGTGGTACAGGGCGGGTTGCAAGGGTAATGAGGAGATTAGAGTGAAGGACAAGGGAAGAGTTAAGAAAAAGCATTGTGTGATTAAAAAAGCAGAGGAGAAGGCAGCAATACTAGTGTTTCTTATAGAGAACACTTAGGGACTTGGGGGAAAAAAAACAAAACTTTAAAAAGTCATTGTGTTATGGTTGTACTCCTTATTAATCATGGTGGTAAAAAACCTAGATTCAATGTTGGTCTCATTTCTGAAATACAATTTTACATAATGCATAAAAAAACAGTATATGAATTATGTAAATTATAAATGAATGTAACAACTATATATTAATATTTTAATGCCATTTTGGTGTTTGATACTCAGTTGGGTCATGTTATAGGAGTAGTGCAATGATTTGCATACCTCTGAAAAATTAGAATTTTGTTAATTGGATGTCACGGCTCTGAAAAGGGGTGTGTATATGCCACAATGGGGTATGGCGCATCACATTGGAGCTTGTTGCGTCTCCCAGGGGCATGCCTAATGCTTCAAATGGGTTAGTGTGCCCCCAACCACTCTCCCCTAAAAGTACCCCTGCATTGCCACGTGCAGTAGTGGCAGGAGTGCTCCTCACGTGCGCTCCATGGTGAGCAAGACATTTTTCCAACAGTCCCAGCATTCAGGACAAAAGTTCTGACTTTGGGATGATGGGACAGTCTCTTAGAACCATTTGGTTGGCGATGGCTCCTTAATTTTACACACACTCAGACCAAACAACTGTGCAAAACATCTACACAAATGGACCATGAAAATGCACAGTGTAAAAATTAGAGCTGTTCACTGACCCCCGTGTTCTGGTTTTAGTTTTGGTTTTGGATCTGGATTAACTTCGTGTTCTGGTTTTGGTTTTGGTTTTGAATCTGGATTAACTTCGTGTTTTTGTTTTGGCAAAACTGCCCTCGTGTGTTTTGGTTTTGGGTTTTGATCTATATTTTTTAGAAAAATAGCTAAAACATGCTAAAATCACATAATTATGTTCGTTTTGTGTTCCTACATTATTATTAACCTCAATAACACTAATTTCAAGTCATTTGCAGTCAATTTTGACCACCTCATAGGTCACAATATTATTTTCATAAACTTTCAAACAAAGACAGCAGCAGTTCTTGCTAGTGATAAGAAGGCGATTGGGCCTGGGCATAAGACCAAAAAATCCACCTCTTATGTGTGGAATTATTTTTATCCAAATCCTGACAACAGTTGACTAGCCATTTGTAACATTGTAAAGCCACAGTCAGTAGAGGTAGGGACCTGAACCATCTAGGATCCTCATCCATGTTACGCCATTTGAAGTGAGTTCATGTAAAGCTCCTGGGAAAATCAGAAACTTATGCTACAAATATAACAACAAGCAGTCCAGCATCAGCTACCTCCCTACTCTCACCTAGATCCCAGCACCTGCAATCTACACCCACAACACATTCATCATCAATATCCTCACAAGTGATCAGAGTTAGACTTGCATCCAAGTTGCTAATGCGAGATGACTCCTCCCCTATCCAGGACTCCTCAGGAGAATCCTTGAGTGTTAGGCCCACTGCTGCTGCTCCTGCTAGGGGGGGGGGGGTGGATCTTCAACCCAGAAGCAGAACAAGAAGAAGACTACTAGTAGTTTACAACAATTGACTGTTAAACAATCCTTAGCTAGTATAAAAGCTGTCACCCAGTCGCAAAGCGGATCACAGACGCTACGGTGACTATGCTAGTATTAGATCTGGGTCCAATATCCACTATTAATGCAGCTGATTTTAGACAATTACTTGAAGTCTTGTTTCCCCGTTACCAAATTCCATCACGAAACCATTTCACTAGAAAAGCTATTCCTCACCTCTACCAGAAGGTTCGTAACAATGCATTTGTTGGGCTACAAAATGCCATTCTACCCACTGTACACTTAATCACAGATATGGGGACAAGTGGAACTGGGCAAACTAAAGATTATAGGACTGTGACAGCCCACTGGGTTGGTGATTCGCCTTCACCAGCAGGGACAGCAGCAGCATGTACCCTAGTACATCACATTTTTCAGAGGCAGGTTACTCTGTGTATCATCTGCTTCACTAAGAGGCATATTATTATTATTATTATTATTATTATCGTAGATTTGTAAGGCACCACAGTGCTCAGCAGCATCGTACAGTAGGGAAGACAAGGATATACATAAAACAAGACATACGTAAAACAAGAACAGACAAGGCAGACAAAATTAATGGAGACATGAAAACAAAGGGTATAGAGGACCCTGCTCATTAGAGAGCTTACATTCTAAAGGAAAGAGGGCACAGCTGAAACAAGAGGAGCAAGTGGAGATTGGGATAGTTGTGAGGGTGCATTAGTGTGAATAGTGTTATCGAGGATAAGGTCATCTCTAAAAAAGAGATGGGTTTTCAACGAGCATCTAAAGATTTGAAGGCTGTGGGAAAGTCTGATTGAGCGTGGCAGGGAATTCCATAAGTGGGGAGCAGCATGGGAGAAGTGTTGAAGGCAGGAGTGAGAGGTGGTTATCAGAGACAAGGCAAGGCACAGATCAGAGGTAATGCCGCTGACAACCGGTTTGAAAAACTAAGGGATATCATTGCAACATGGCTTATCCTGCTTGGACTCTCCTGAGGATATGTGATTTCTGATAACGCCACCAGTATTGTTAGAGCATTACAGTGGGGGGAATTCCATCACATTTCCTGTTTTGCTCACACAATCAACTTGGTGGTACAGAACTTGACAATGACATGTAGGAGATGCTGTATGTGTCCCGAAATATTTAGGGTCATTTTCGGGATTCTGCAACAGCATGTAGGAGAATGCAGCAGCTGCAAGAAGAATAGAATTTGAGGGGGAATGTACTTTAGTCCAGCAAAGTAGTCACCTGTGAAGAGAGTGCAGACACTGTTAGCTTGAGTCAAGTGATTCCCCTAATTAGACTTTTTGAGAAGCAGCTACAGAAATTGAAAGAGGAAATTAAACAAAGCAAATCCACTAACTGTATTGGAATTGTAGATTAAGTACTTAATTCGCTTCGCCAGGATCCAAGAGTTATCAACATCTTGAAATCAGATCACTACATTTAGCAACTGTGCTTGATCCTAGGTTTAAGAGCTATGTCTTCTATTTCTTTCCAACTGACCCAGATCTCAAGAGATGCAATGAGCTCCTGGTCAGTAGAAAACCAAGCCTGCCAGCCCTAGTATTTGTATTTCAGCAATGGCAATTAGCAATGGAGCAATGGAGCTCCTCTCTTTGTGTGTTACCTATATAACACTATACATTATTGGACTGCAGATTTAGAAGACCAAGCCTGCCAGACCTATTATAAATTCAGCAATGACAATTAGCAATGAAGCTCTCCTGAATGTCACTGTAGACTTTTGAAAAACACTGCTACCCCCTCCTCTTTCTATTCTATCTATGATGCTACCAAACTGCTCTACAGACTGTGCTACCCCTTTTGTGTCCTACTGTGAAATGGCGTTAGATCGCCATGGAGGGCGTTACTTATCGAATCCATATCTAGCGAGATCTAAGATCCGACGACGTAACAATGATGTTTTTTCCTCGTTTTGAGAGCATGCGAAAGCACCAAGCCGAGTACCGAGCCAAGTAAAAATAGGTCCATTTTTTTCTTGTAGCACACAAATACATGATAGCTTTATTTTTACACTGACATTATAATCACAATTATGTGCACTGGGCCACCAGATCCTGTAAAAAAAAATAAAAAAATATTTTCCTTTATGGAGTTTGAGGCTTGAATAGTTCACTCAGCAGGACACAAGCTACAGCAGTGGTGGATTCAGAGGGCATGATCTGGGCAATCCCCCCCTCTCTCCTAGTTGGGGCTGGAAAAAAACATATGAACTTAGTCCAATGGCTAATACTATAACTCTTAAACATAGCTCATATAAGTGACCTCCTCACTAACTGATAATACACTGAAGTTCTTATCTAAGATCCCTGTATGATGTATTCATATGGTTCTGCTCAGTTATACAGACAAGATGGCTCAGAGCCATTCCTACCCTGAAGCAAACTAAGAATCTCCTGTCAGTGGCAGAATGTTAGGACCGGCAGATACGAGGTTCTCACTTACAAGTGACCAGCTGCTTTTCCTCTCTCTCCAATACCTGCTATCCTGTAATAAAAAATCATTACATGAGGAGTTTGGTGACAAAGACCAGTCTTCTCCTGCAGTAAGTGTGGGAGGATTAACTGAGAACTATTTTTAGGAAAAACATGGAAAAGTTTAAACCAATGAAATGGACTCTGGTAAAGTGCCAGTAAGAGGGGAAGTCTTGGGTCTGATGTAAATTCAAACGCAACTTGGGTGTAATTCATAGGAAACAAATGTGCACACAAAAAAGGTGTATTTCAGTCCATATGCTGAATAAGAGGCATCTCAATATGGGTCCAGCTCTGCACCTGTAGCATATGCGGCAGGTTTATGGCAGGCATACTTACACCCAGAGGAATTTGGGGCCTTTCCACATATAGCAGGAGGGTTGTGATCCGCCACCATTGAAGGGAGCGTGACCACATAGTGATGGAGGCGTGACCAACATGAGCTGTGGCTGCGCCTTTTTATACATGACATTATGAGGGGAATTCAATTAGCTAGGAAGTGTCTCTGGAACCTCTGTGACATTTTGTCTGGGACAGTGTTTGATGTCACACACTCTGTGGGGATTGGGAGCTGCTAACAGCTCGCTCCCTCCCTCCCCATTAACATGCCCCACATCCTCAATTTGCAGGCGCGCATGCGCGCTGCCCGCTGGTAGAATTCTTTTTTTTACATTAATTAACGGACTCAGGCATCCCAGCCAGGCCGGACTCCAGTAATTTGTAACCCCCACCCCCCTCTCGGCGCCCATTCTTACATCCACATACACAGAACCAAGTTGTAAACACAATAACGCTTTAGGTTTCTTAGGGAAGAATGTATTCTTTCTCACATACCAATGAAAGTATGAAAGTGAGAGCACCCAGCAGCTTCAGAGGTGAAATTGCAATCAGCCAATCGGAAGCAATTAGCTAGTGCAGCCAATCTTCATCATCACCAACATGTATTTGCACCAGCTCCTCAACAGCTGCAAATAAGAAGGCTGTAAAAGGTGTTTCTGCCTGCGTTCAGGTCTGCAGTGGCTCACAATTCCGCTAAGACCCCCTTACTGTTCTCGGCCAACATTAGAAGTCCCCTTCCCTCCACTATCACACCTCTTCAGGTACAAGGGTGAACGTGTGCATCTCTAGGCATAGTTACTTGTAGGTTTTTAAGTGGGAATGCACAGAACTACATAATACAATTTATGCTACACAAACAAGTGTACAGGCAACTCTGCCTCTGGGCCTTACTCTTTCCACAATGTAAAATGCCACCCTCACCTGAAAATCCCCAAATGGTCGGGAAGCATGTTTTGGTTCAAGAACTGGAATCAAGGCGGGAAATGTGCTTATTGTTGTGTGTGAGGCTGATAATTAGAGGAATTAGGCAAAGTTCAGCCCCGAGGTCAAGACTCTACTCAGCTGCCTATTTTAAAGGGCAAAGAGTGCTGGTGGCCCATTGACCCAGCCCAAGATAGCCCTTTTTGGGACCTCCCCGGGGGCAAATGCTCCCCTGCCCCTGGGAATTAGTATCCCACACATTTTATTACTGTAAAATTACTTTATTGAAGTTTTTGTTTTACTAAAATTACTCAAAGGTGCAAATTTGACTTAAGCTATAGGAACCAATCATAAATTACATTTTTATCTGTCTAGTACAACTTAAATTAATGAAAGCAAATGTCTGGCTGGCTGGTGTGGTTTGAGTATAGATTTGCACCTTTGAGCAAAGTTACTAAATAACTCTCACTGATATCCATGACCTGATTTTCTTCTTCACATTGACAGTATAGCTCTTTTCCTTCTCAATCCCAACATACTATATTTTTACATACATTATCATTAATATGTGTTATTCTGCTCATTCAATTGAATGGTGTCCTAGCCAAAGCATGAAAAATAGATTAAAAGTTACCTTCCATTGCTTTTTTCATATATTCATTTAAAAACACCAAATGCATAAATGAAAGAACATGAAAAATATAACACCTTAGATTACCCTTTAACAAAGCAGTAGAACACAAATGAACACTTCTCTTTTTACAGAGATGTGCATTAAATAACTGTATCAAACAGGTGTGTAGACTGCTCTTATCCTTGAAACTAATAGCTAAACCATACACAATCCAAGCTTTTGTGGACGTTTTCCAGAGCAAAGTGCCAATTTACAGGGTGAATGCAAAATGAGATCCATTTTGCATACTGGGCTATAACCCACCCTTTCTGACACAATGTACGCTGCCAACACTTAACTTGGCACAGTGTTTGTATGTTCTGGCCAAAAAACTCATAGCCTTCTAAAGTGGATGACACACAGTAGAAAAAAAAAGAGATAGTCTGTATGGAAATTTTCTTTATTAGAAAAATAGACTAAGTGACTGACTATAAGCAGGATTTTTATGAATGGAAATAATAAACTAAAATTATATAGTATGCATTCTGTTAAATTTATTTTATCTTTCATCATCCAGCTCAGGGATTTGAAATTATTTAAGTGTATTGTTGTTGTACTAAGCTCCGCGTTGCACCACTAAGTGCCTTAATGTAAAAGATAGACATTTTTATATGAACAAGGTAAAATGCAGTAAAATTGTGCATTATAGAAGTTGGCATCAGAAAAAAAAAACATCTGGTTAAAAAAGAGACCTTAACATAGTGATGAAGCTATGGAAACGCCATTGTTAACAACCAGTGTGCCATTGTATATCAGTGGTGGATGATAATTGGAGCATTTGGGTGGTTGCCCAGAACTCAGGGCTCTTAGACGAGGCAAGTCCTGGGCTGTAAGGATACCCAGTTCTACTTCAACGATAGTCAAGCCTGCAAGTAGGACCTTGGCAAAAGATATAGTGATATTGGGGTGAGGTGTTTACAGTGCAACAGTGGTCGAAGTGGAAATATAAGAGTGGCGGTAAGTAAATTTAGAAGTGGCGGTACAGAAAATGTAAGTGAATAGAAATACTTTTCTGTATATATTTAATGACTTGGGGTGAGAGACTTGCTGTGTGCCTGTGACTGATATTTTAAAATGTAACAATGTATTGAATTTTTTTAAAAAAAATCTTGTTCCCCTCCCACCTAAAATAAGTATATAGCCTGGCTGGTTACCACTAAAGCAGAAGGACAATGAGTGTGGGTTTACCCAGCAAAAGTGCAACCAACACCAGGTTGTGTGAGTTTCGGCTGGTCATGCAATAACAGGGAGACCCACAGCATGGTATCCCCTGTTCTAAAGTGAAACCAACCCCAGCCTGGTCAACAGGGGTCAGATTATCCTAGGGGAGTCAGGTCTGCCTAAGATTGCCATCCACCCCAAACGCAAACCACCTCCATGCTGAATAGCGCTGGGGCTCATTCTGGCACTCCTGGGGTGATGGTTGCCAGGATAATAGTGAAATGTCATAAAATCATTAAGTACATTTGTGAAACTACAAGTCCCAGCATGCCCTGGAGCCAGGGCCTGACAGGACCTGTAGATAAACAAAAGTACTTAATGATATTATTACTTTTTGTGCAGTATTTTTGCAGCACGGTGTTGGACTTATATCCAAGTCTACATCAGGCCAACAAAGTACAATAACATTGAGATTAAACCTAGTGGATATACTAGGAGGTATGTATTTATGTAGAGCAGAGAGGAGAGTGAGAAGAAAAAGGGTATTGGAGTGGAGTACTGTGGAGGATTTATAAAAGATGATGTGTGAATAATATCTGGATGAAAAGTGGGAATGAAAAATAGTAGTGAAATGTAATATGTTCTATATGTTATAAATCTCTGCACATGTATGAGTCACACACTCTTTTCTATTCTTCACTGGACCACACACAAAAGCACCACCACAGAATTGGATAGGACAATTTTAAATCCTCCGCCACTTACCCTCAAACCCCTCCCTAGGGTGGTATTATCAATTCTGTAGATTACGGGGCACAACCTAATAACTGGTGCTTAGTCTGTCATTACATAACATTTTCTGCACACATTTAACATATGGTCCAACACCTTTTATAATTATCCCTTTTATAACCCTTACTGAACTACATTATAGTTAGAATACTTCCAGGTCAATAAATAAAATTATTAAATAAAGAGAGAGAGAGTCCAAAGTCTGCAATGCACCTCCAAGGGAACCTAGGAGTTGTTCTGTTGTGTTTACCTCTCTTGGGGAATCAGTCCCAGTCTGTTGGTGGAAATGTGAAAAAAAAAAAATTCCCTGAATGCTAGACACTTTAGTCTGCAACACACAGCTTTTCTTCCCCTCATTGTTCAGTGGCAATGCGTATCTAGAAAACAGGAAGCAGCTTCCTCGAGACCTACTCGGCTATAGTGTAACTCACAGTATCCTCTTTGTTTGTTCTTACAGAGAGCTTTTAAGGCCAAATCATCTCTAGTGATTGGATGTGCAGAGGTGCTAAGAGTTAATTCATTGTATGGGACACATTTCTGTTACAGAACTGGTCTGGATGTGCTACAATAATATCTGTGCAGTGGGGATTATATGTGAACTATATTTCCAATTGATACATCTTACATGTAATTCACTTTTGATTTCAATTTTTTTTAAAAAAAATATTGAAGGGAGGGGGCAGGTTAGGAACCAAGATTTATCTTATCTGAGGCTTCTTGTGATGTGTCTCCCAACACCACAAGGAACCTACTTAGAGGTGACGGAATTCAGGGACAGTCAGGAGGATTGTCCTCCTTGAGTTGTGAGGGGGGGCTTGTGCACCTTACAGTGGTGCATGCAGTATGTTTGAAGGGGAAGGGAAGGGTTAACACTATCTAAAGCGATAGCCACTGCCCTTTCATGTAGATCATGCTCACTCTGGCAGCACAATGACACATGCATTGCCTCCTGACGATTTAATCCCGCTGTCACGAACGCCCAGCCTGTCCCAGATACAGCAATCTGAACAGCTAGCCGTGACTGGTGTCACCTTAGTCACTTAGCAATGAATACACCTTTTCTGCCACCAAAAAGGATTTATTATGGTGTCCTTACTTTCACTAGAAGCACTTATTAATGTTTCACACTTAAATCATATACACATGTAGCATCAGCCTCTCATGCTACAGCCTCACAAAGATTCACGGAGAACACACTAGATTAAATTTATTTCATCTGAAAAATGTTTCCAAGGTTTAGTTACAAAAATTAATAACAAGACATACAATATGTTGCACAAATGAGTTTCAGAAAATAAAATAGGAAATAAAATAAGTTACTACTTAGTACTTAAGACCTGGGGGTAAATGTATCAAGGTCCAATTTTTTCAGTGTTTTAAAATCAAGGCAAATTTAGTCCCCAAGTCACCAGATGTATTAAACTGGGAGTTTTACTCTGGTCATCTTTGGCAAATTGCTGCGATGTCAAACACTCTCGTGTTTATCTAACTCTCCCTTGTTTAGCAAACTCTCTCTGTGTTTCCTAGCTGCGTGATTAGTAAACACTTCACTGTTACACTGTATGCCTATACAGCCGGAGGTCCGGCGGCTGGCAAAAGTGTAAAAATAGATAAATGTTCTTAAAAAAAATGCATGGGGTCCCCCCGCCCGACCACTATTAACCCTATCGCTCCCCCAACCACCACTAGGCAAACCTGCCTGGAGTGGGTGGCACTATAGCAGGGGGACACACGGCAGGAGTTCCCCTGCCATAATGACAAACCAACCCCAGGCTGTTCAGCGCTGGGCTGGATTCCCTAGGGAGTGCCCCCCCCCCTCCATGGACACCCAGCTGAGGTCTATTTATAGTCTAAGGGATTTCCCCATGACAGCGTGGGAAAATCCCTTAAGATTATAAAAAGAGTTTGCGGCTGTGCTAAACTCATTGCGTTTCGTAGCTTGTACAGTGTACAAGCTGTTTAGCGTCATCTCTCATCTTTTTTTACTTTTTTAACCACGCAAGTTTCGGATTGGATTACAAATATGGGGGCCCTCCTGGGCTGAAGATAAGAAGACTGAAAGCAACAAGGAAGTCCTCCTGGCCAAGAAGAGCATAAGATATTTATAAGCCGGACATTTAGAATTACAATTAATTTGGAACTTTTCAAGCAGGACATTTGGAATTACAATTTATTTGGGACTTTTCAAGCAGGACATTTGGAATTACAATTTATTTGGGACTTTTCAAGCAGGAAATTTGGAATTACAAATTGTTTTGGACATGGCTTACAAGCATTTTTGGATTAAAAGCTGCTGACAACAGATGTAAACATCAAATTGGTGAGTATATTGGGTTTATTATTTTTAATAAATTTATGTGGTATGCATGAGGGTGTTTAAAGTATTTATTGGGGTTCAATTATTTTTATTAAAAGTATGTGGTTTTAAACAGGGAGTTGTGGCTTATTTAACATTTTGTTTTGTGGTATCATAGGTCGCAGCCAGCCATGGGTGTCAGGGCATGTTGGCACTTGTGGTTCTCCAAGTGCCAGCAGGCCCTTGCTGCCATGTGTATGCTGGTGCTTGTAGCTATACAGGCATCAGCATGCCCACACTAATTATGGCAGCCCAGGCTGGCTGCGACTTGTAGTTCCACAAAACAAAATGGCGTCTGTTTGTTTTTTTAACTTAATTTTCACCGTTATTACCCTACACCCACTGCCCAGGGGTGTAGAAAGAGTCCTGGTGCTTTCAGCACTGGGCTGGGTGTCCCTAGAGGGGGGGCCCGTTCATTTTTTTCGGCAGACCTCACTCCCTAGGGAATCCAGCCCAGCGCTGAACAGTCTGGGGTTGGTTTGTCATTATGGCAGGGGGACTCCTGCCACGTGTCCCCTTGTTATAGTGCCTCCCAGCCCAGGCTGGCTTGCCTAGTGCTGGTTATGTGAATATCGGGGGGGATCCCATGCAAATTTTTCCCTGATTTTCACGCAACCAGCTTTAGGCTGGCAGCACTAGGGTTATTAGTACTCGGACAGGGGCACGCCACGCATTTTTTATAAAGAACATTTATCTATATTTAAACTTTCGCCAGCCGCCGGACCTCCGGCTGTATAGGCAGATAGTGTAACAGTGAAGTGTTTACTAATCACGCAGCTAGGATGCAGCATGTTGTATTTAGCGATTTTTAAAGAAAACTCAGGAGAGTTAATCGCAGCTTCATACATTTGAGACTTCTATAGCTAGAGTGGCAAACAGTCAAGACTTTGATCTCTATCGATTTTGTAAATAGTGATTTTGACAGAAACACATCTCTGGCGATTTTACAGCAAATCTCACTTTAATACATCTGCGAGATGAAACACTCATGAGTAAATAGCTGGATTTTTAAAATTAGACCTTGATACATTTACCCCCTGGTGTGTGAGAGAACACAATTGAGAAATATGAGACATTTCAGTCTGGATAGACCCCCTCATGAAAATGCACACGTTATTGTCTAAGGCAGAAGATTTTAAACTTTTCTCCTCATAGCTCTCACCCCCCACCTTTGGAGTTTAGCTGTCAATAAGGACAGATTGATATCTCAAATGTCACAGGGCTTTTGATGTGAGCTAGGGATGTCCTAAGCTCTGGAATGTTCACAGGACCTGAATTCTTACCTCTGCTCGTTTGGCTTGGCTGGTCAGGTCCACATCCTCTGCATACTAAATAAAAACTCCTCAGAGCTGCTTATCTATCTCTGGATAATTTCAAAAGATTAATAACACTTGCATAGGTTCAAACTCATGTCATTTAGCAAAGCACATGTGGAGATTACATTACAAGGTTACATAAAATATTCACATTGTCATACATGAATTCAACAGAAAATAACAATCAGTGATTAGATATACTACATAATCGTCACACTCGCTTACTGACAATTTGGCCCCACCTACAACATAAGGCCCCTTTCAGAATATTTTCTACTTTATGTTCCTAAACCACTCCTGATTTTGGTCATATATGTATAGCACAATATCTCAATGTTTGTGAGACACATTACTAAGGAGGTTGGAACATCCCAAACTAAGGACTATTACCCAGTGGAATTTAAATGCTGTGTATTATTTGCATTTTTAAGGTATGAGCATAGTGGGCAAATGCATGTAAATATGAAACCCATTCTATTCTACTTGCCCTTACCTATTTGCATTCATTTACTTGCATCTGTATGTGTTTGCATTGTGGCATGTTTTTTTTGTATGCTGCTTCGTTTATTTCAGTGCATTTAAAGCATGTCACCACACGTGAAAAAGTCCATTGATCTCTATGGGAGCACATTGTGTACAAACCCACTAGGTGTTAACACAAGCATTATACTCTATATTTCTCATTCTGGTCAATGGCCCATTCATTCATTCCCATTACCTATTCTTTTTTAATGGGGTTTTGCGCTACATGTAAAACTCCAACTGGAATGATTATGCCATTGAAATGAATGGAGCTTTACAGCATTGTTGTTTATTCCTAGGTCAGTAGAGATTCAATTAATGTCTACTGATGTGTGATCAAAGCAGGGAATCCTCTTACCGTCAGCCAATCAGAAGTGGCCATTGTTCACAACCGCTTGAGATTGGATAAGCAGATATTATTGTGTTGTCTTATGGTTTTTATTTTTAATTCTAATGAAGTAAAAGACATTTTTGTAGAGTAGAAGATTTTTCTGTGGCCTAAAATAAGAAGAAGATATCCCCGTAGATAAAAATATTTTCCGTTTGGATTACAAATATGGAACATTTCCCTTTGACTTACAACAAGAAAAATCTCCATTTGGATTACAAGAAGATCACCATTTGATTTTTTTTATTAATAAACTGTGAATTTTGGGGGGAGTTTCTATTTCAGTACAAGTTTATTTAACAATGTCTGTGTTTTATTTACATTTCATTACTGTAAGGGAGTAGAGTCTTATGGACTCCTTCCTATGACATTGAATATGCAACTACATGTGTTCCAATATTCCTCATTACTCAGGGGTGCCAGGAAGGACACCAGTACTTTTCAATGCTAGACTGGTAGTCTTTGGGAGGAGGTGGGGACACACTGTCTTTTTTGCACCCTCCTTCATAAAGCCACCAACCAGATACTGGAGGTTTCTCTGTATCTCTAGCAGCTTTGTTGTCACCCAACTTTTCATCCCAGGCTGATTTATTTTTTTTCTTTATTTTTAATTTAAAGAGCTTTTCCCATTCATTTTAATGAGGTTTCTGCTAGTGGTGCACATGCAGGAAACCCCATTGAAATGTATAAGCATTATTATTATTATTATTATTATTATTATTATTATTATTATTATCGTAGACAGTGCTCCGCAGCGCCGTACAGTAGGGAAGACAAGGACATACATTTTATTATTATTATCTTTGACTTATAATATATACATAAAAAGTACATACGTAAAACAAGAACAGACAAGGCAGACAAAATGAATGGACACATGAAAACAAAGGGTATGGAGGACCCTGCTCATTAGAAAGCTTACATTCTAAGGGGAAGAGGGCACAGCTGAAACAGGAGCGAGTGTGGCTCAGAGTGGAGATTGGGATAGATGTGAGGGTGCAAGTTTTTGAAATGAATGGGAAAAGCTCTGTGCTGTTTGCATCTGGCTACATTAACAAACACATGCAAATATGTCCAGTGCATATAAACCACAGGTAGACCACTTGTGAATCCCACATATTGAACGCATGTGCAAACGCATAAGGTTTATATTTGATTTCATATGCCGTTAGCACTTGCACTTACTTTATTCATGCAAACACAACACTAGTTAGTTTTATATAATAAAATAATAACATTCCTTTACTGTTGGATACAAGTTAACATACAAACCAAACATATTTTTTATTAAAAGTAGAATATGTTTTGTAAAAGAGAACAATGGAAATGTTGTTAAAATGTGTATGCAGGTGGTTTGGGGCAGTATCCTCTATTATTATCTGTCTGTAGGTACTACCCAGTATTGTTTTATTAATGTTTGTTCCCAATTGTAAAGCACTGAGGAATTTGCTGGTATATAAATAAATGTTGATGATGATTATGAGAGCAAACCGAGTGGGGGTTTCCAGGCACTAGGAAACCCCCCCTTGAAGCCTGGGGCACTGTATAATTGAGGTGACTGGACCCTTCCTTCGCTTCACACGGCTCTGCTTGAAAAGAGAGAGGTGCGTGCACCTAACAGTAGTGCTCGCAGCATTGCCCATGTATATTATGGAGATAGGAAGAGTTGGAGAGCAGCCAAGCACTGTCTAATATTATAGCCACACCCCCATGCATGTTGGTCACGCCCACTGGCGGCGTGGTGTGGAAACCCCCCTCTACAAATCCTGCGTTTGCCCCTGATTATTGTATGTGATTGTTTAGAGTTTAGTTATTGCTAAGGGCTATGGTGATGTTCTTGATCATATGGGGCCTCATTTAGAGTTAAAAGCAAATCCAGCTAAAGGGTGCAAACTTGCACCTGAATAAACCATGTTCTGATACAAGTAATGCAAATGTTTAAAATACTGTATGCTTTTGCATGCATCACACAAGTTCTGGGCAATTTTAGTTTAAATCTGCAATTTACAGTTGAGCTAGGACATGTCCCTCTCCCGACTTTAAAACTGTTCCCATATTTTAAATTTAACTCCCACCCCTGCAACTCATCATGGGTTTTCCAGGGTGCAAAATTGTACCTTTTAGCTGGATTTATTTCTATCTCTCTATGAGGCCCTTGGAGACAACTGATTTATGGTATAGATAATGGTAACAGTTGAAAATGTTATTGCAAACCACAAATCTGTAAGTAAAATTGTTGCTGGAATCAGATAATGTCTTCTACAAATGTTTATGTCATTATTCTTCACAAGCAAAGGTCATGATATTTTATATTAAACTGAAGTCTTATTTAGAAAACTAAGCCTTATATACAAAAAGTTCATTTTCACTTAATCTTCATGTAAATGGTCAGTAAACGAGGGACATGTCTGCCATGAGTTGAGATTAATATCTCCCTTTAGAAGAAAACAAACAAACTGTAATTTGTAATTGTGGGGGTAGGGTGCTTTTCATGTAAGTGTGGGGTAGGTGAGGGTTGGGACTAATTATTAAATGGTGGGTTTTCTTTCTCAAAAGCTGACCATGGTAAGCTACTCCCGTGTCCTAATCTGATCACTCGGCAGCCTTTGGAGAACTGAATATTGCGTCAATTGGCCCTCAACCTTGACAAGATGCTACTCCTAAAAACCTATGGTTCAACTTGGACAACCCATTATTGATTTTTTACAATATTACAGATGATATACCCTTGTTCAGAATGTTGGACACATACAAGGTAACCATTATAAAATAAGAAAAATCAGTGTAAAGCTTTGTTAGAGTGTCAAATCTCATTTCTATCAGCCGAGTGCAAAGTAAACCCTAACAATGCACTCTACCTGTCACACACCAGACCCGCAGACCACACGGTCGATGCCCGGCGCACATGCCTGTGTGCCCCCACCGTCCTCCTTCTCTCTGGCGCTGAGCGCCACATCTTGCTTACAGCAACCGCCACCTTTGATAAAGTCATGGCTATTTAAGCAGAGGAATCGATCTCATTTTGCTAAAGACATATTTTTGCTATATATTAATTGAACAGCGACAATAGCTGTAAACGTATTCTGTATAAGTAATGGTGCTTGACAATGCAAATATACAAATTGGGTGCTAGTAATGACTAAAAATGTATATCAGCTGCACCACAAATAGGTATCCAGCCTATAAAGATTCATAAAATATAAATATACAAATAGTGGACACTAGATAAACATTATTAAAAAATGTATTCAACAGAAATAAATTCATAAAATATAATTCAATTAGGCTGTGCATGTAGATGTCACGGTTCACCGTAGAGGCCACTTACTGGTATCGGCACAGCTAACCTGGAGGCGCGGAGTCTAAACGTACTCCTGGTCTTCACCAGGGACCCCCGCAAGGAACTTTGGAATTAGCTGCAGGAGTATGCAGGTCGTGGCCTCCGGGTCAGCCACCAGTGTTTGGTGCATAAGTAACATATATATTTCGAAATAAACATCAGTTATATTTACAGGGGATTACACCCCAAGTTTAAATGATTATTATTGACATATATTATCATTCACATCTTTAGTAAGACGATATCTATAAAAACCATTGATGGGGAATCTGAGTCTTATCCAATTCTTTTCATAATGAATTTGTATCTTTATTATTTTTTTTATTATTATGTATTAAGCATGGGCTTTTATGTTTTGATTGTTATTGATTATGCACAAACAATGACTGCTATTTAGATGGGGAAAAGAAAAAAACCCGCAATAGAAACTTGAAAACTATCGGCACAAATCTGTTCAATGGGAGTATTTGATTCTCATCCAATTAGAGGCGCTAAACTAATTAATTGGTCATGTGTGGGACTATATAAAGATCCTAGTTCATCTCTATACTAATCCTGCTTCTGATGAAACGGCTAGTATAGCCGAGAAATGCGTCAAGCAATTATCTGGATTTTATGAGTGCACAATCTCTTGTTAAGAGATTTTGAGGACCTTTAACCACGATTTTATTGACATTTATCTACGTTACTAAGCAAGAAGACTTTTTTCCTACAAGACCAATCTACAGCCCAGTACGGATATCTCTCATCACACAAGCGCTTACAAGCGGGACTGTTCAGTCTTCCAAGAGATCCGCAAGCTGCAGAGATCAGCAGTTGATGTTTACACGCTGATTTATAATCTGGTCGTCTTGAGCCATTTTAATTATGAATGAATGAATTATTTGTACATTATTGTACTATTTCCATCAGTATAAGGAGAGTCAATAAATATACATCTAATTCTCCTTCTATCTACACTATCCGGAACAAAGTCGATACTATTAGGGGATTGGATACACTAACCCCTGCTCCACAGGCTAGAGCTGAAAGTGACTGTGTTTCTTTATATGAGATCCAAGAGGGTAGATCTCTTATATGTGCAAATGTGACCATTGTTGATTATAAGAGAAGTGTGTCCATTAGACTAAACGCAGTTAAAATCATGCGGGTGAGTGACTTGCCAAAGAACCTATGATCTGTGGATTCCTGGATTTTCAGCCAATGGGAGCAGGAAGGGGTTGGGACTTATATACAGTTATAAGTCAGTGTTCAGAGGATATAGTTCTTCCTGCTTCCGGATTCCTCCCGCCCTCCCTGCAATTTCTGGGGTAATTCTGGAGTTGTAATTGGTTAGTGTAGGAGAGCAGTGCAGTCTGTAACTGTGCATATGGTGCTCGGGTGATCTTGTCATAGGTCACTACCCCTCTGTGGTTATGGTGTCATACCTTGGTTGGTCCGTATGTTAGGAGGACCATTGGGCCAGTTTTGTATGGTTTATACTGGCGGAGTTAATAGGGGGCGTAGTCTTGCCGTTGGACTTGATCTTAGCACCGGCCAATAGATAAGGTATGATCCTGGGTTGGTGGTACTATGGTCTGACCTTTCCACCTTTATTGGTTTTGCGTTCCTGACTGCCCTGCTCTCGTCCGCCTTACAGTCCTATTAGTTTAAATATTAATAAGTACCGTCATTCATTCCAACTTTAATTTGGTGTCCGTGTCTTTATTTGGTTTGGTAAAGGTTATGTAACAGGATGTGTTATTTGAGGAAAGCTTCCCCGCTGTCACTCACCGCACTGTGAGTGCTACTTCTAAGGTAGCTAGGAACCGTGTCCATCCATTATAATGAGGTACTGCACATGTGCAGTCCCTTTTAACCTTCAGTTCTGTTCCTTTAACTTAATTGGCTGATCAGGCAACACTCCCTATATTAAGCACCTGTGGTCAATACCACGTTGCCTGATCTTGGAGTCTCATTCCTCATGAGTCTCTGAAGGTGTTCCAGTGCCTGCTCGTGTGTTCAGCTGATGCTGATTCCTGTTTGCCGTTTGTGGTTTCCAGACCACTTCTATTCCTCGTGTTCCTAGTGTCTTCAGCAGCTGATTCCTATCCGCTGCCTCCGTGTATCTACAGTTACAGATTACTGCAAACTCTCCTGTGTTTCATTGTGACTCCAGCAGCTGATTCCTATCCGCTGTCTCCGTATATCTACAGTTACAGATTACTTCAAACTCTCCTGTGTTACATCGCTACTGTTCCAGCTGATTCCTGTTAGCTACTTCAGCGTGTCTACAGAGTCTGCTCGTCTCAGCGCTCCAGTCTGCATTCTACCTGCCGTCAGCTGACCCGCTGCCTACTGCTTCTACAGTGTGTCCATTTGTGTCAACTTGCCTGTTAGCATCGAGTCTACGCTCCTCGGCTTCCAGCTCTGCTACATCGCTTCAACTCTCCCGTGGTCTCCTGCTGTTCAATTCGATATACTACTGCTTCCTGAGTATTTGTCATCCTTGCTGGCCTACCTACAGTGCGCTGCACCTACCTGCCGCTTCCATTCTGCAAGGACTTCTCATCTCGTCTGTTCCCTGCCGCTCAGGTATCCCTGCAGCTATCTCTAACAGCCTGCTCATCTGAACCACGGTATGCATACTTCTCATTGACTGTGCTGGTGTATTGCATATCCATCTGGACTGAGTTGTTCTCCTCCGGAGTTTCCATCCTCTGAGACTATTGCTATTATTGACTGTGTTTCCTTTTGCTGGACTATTCTAGTGACTTTGTTTATCTGTGCAGTGCTGTTCATTTATTATTATTATCGTGTGCAGTTCAACGTGGGATCAAGTTCAGTGTACCCGTGTAGACTCTGCATTGCATTTATCTCCTCGTGTCCTTCCTCACATATATATTCAGTGGTACAACTTGCCGTGCGCAGACCACTGACTACCCTCACGTGTCCTTGTCCATCCAGATCCTCGTGTTCAGTTACCTATTGTTTACCAGTGCTGCTAGTTATAGACTTTCTGAGCATTCTCTAACCATCTGCTGTTTCCAGTTCCATTATCACCCTGCCATCAGAGTATCATATACTAACTCAACTGCTCCGATAAGACCATCAGCGGGTGATACTGGGTAAAGACTCCTAGTGCCCGTGACACCCGCTATGCATTTTATATATTTACTAGATCGGTCATATACCATTGCGGACATTTGATCTTCAATTAGTGAGCTATTTGTTCTCTTTTGAGATTATATGCAATTTGAATATCTAACTTTTGGTCCTCTACATGCACAGCCTAATTTAATTATATTTTATGAATTTATTTGTGTTGAATACATTTTTTAATAATGTTTATCTAGCGCCCACTATTTGTTCTCATATTTTACGTGCTTGACAATGGTTTACCTTGTCCCGGTTCCACATAATATTTGCTTTAATGGTTGAACCACTAGCCACAAGCATTAGAGCAAACTACCCTCCAGGTTACTTTAAAAGAGTACAAAATAGTCTTGTATGTAGATGATGTCATGTTGACACTAGGGGGTATACTTACTAAACTGCGGGTTTGGAAAAGTGGAGATGTTGCCTACAGCAACCAATCAGATTCTAGCTTTCATTTTGTAGAATGTACTAAATAAGTGATAATTAGAATCTGATTGGTTACTATAGGCAACATCTCCCCTTTTTCAAACCCGCAGTGTCAGGCTGTTGCCAGTTGCTGGTATATCTGGCGTTTGCTAGTGGAGGTCCTGGATGGTGAGCTGCCGGAAATTGCAAAGCAGTTGATGGGCAGTGGTTTGGGCACACATTGTGGTAGTGGGCACGCTGAACCCGCCTCTCTTCGATGAGTCGGCTATAGTCTCGGTCAAAGTACTGCTCCTGTGGGTCGGCTTGTGGTTGCGTTCATTTTAGCCCAGAATGGTTGCGGATTCTGCCCCGGATCGAGGGTCCCGGTAAGCAAGATATGTGTGCCTGGAGCACTGTTTGGTTGTCCATCCCTGTTTGTGGATGTCCCATGGGTAAAATGCTGAGATATCCTGGTTCCCTGGCGTATGTTGTACTGGCTGCTCTTTTTTCCAACATCATGTTTGGTTGCAAAATAAACTCATTTTAATTTTGTTACAATTATGTCTCATCAATTATTCAAAGAAGTTAAATAAGTTATTAAGAGGTTTAAGTGGAGTGAGGGATTTCAGTCGTTAAACATTTTAATGCAAAAGTCACATATTTCATAGAAAATATCATGAAAAAAAAAACACAAATACAAATTAAATTAAATTAAAATTAAATTAACAAATAAAAACATCTGTTTTTTTCCCCTTTAAAAATCAAACAGGAATCTTCTTTTCTGCCACAGTCCAAATGGAAATATACAAATTAAGCAATGAGAATAATCGGCTGTGACTTCATATAACAGTCACACTAAAATACTACTAGCTGGGGAGGTCAACCCACAATGAAAGTGGCTAGTTAGTGCAGGTGATCATTATCTTCATTAATGAGTTTTGGTGCACCAGCCCTCCAGCACCCGCAAGAGATACGCCTCCTGACAGGTGTCTGCATCCAAGTCATCTCAGTTGCATATACATGAACACGCTCTTAATGGACTGGGCCTATGCTTGCCTGTTCCTTCCCTCCCCTGTTATGACTTTCCATAAGGAGCTGTAACTGTAAATTTGCATATGGACATATGTGTACCTTTATTTGATGTGTGTCCGACTCTACATGAGACCCTCAGAGTGGTTTGTAAAAAGGTCATATGTTATTCTGCTGTTATAGCAAAAAAGATATACTAAGCGTAGCAGTATAATGAAAACATATATACCTGACAAGTGACATATGGTGAAAAAAACTATAGTGATTGCAACATAAAAGGGATACCAACATGCATAGAATAGTGATAATGATATATAGTATTTTTTTAAACTTTCAAGATGTCAATATGTTCAGCACTGCATAGAAAACGGAATGCCCCTAAATGTGCCTTCTCCACCCCTTGACCTTATTTAAATAATATCATCCTAAAAAAAGAAATCTCAATTCTGCATGTGATCACAGAAGTAGGGACCCTCAAGAGGTTAATCCACAATCAGTCAGGAATGCCCCTGATCTATCCAATTCCTCCTATTGCATGGTGCACTCCTGAAAATGCTGCCATCTTGGCATGCAAATTCATACTATTCCTCGGAAATTACAGGTGTAATTGCACAAAAATAGGTATGTGACGTCACAAAACAACATTTGCACTGCGGTTTTATACTTCCTAAATGAGTCTTAATGCTTTTAAAAAGGCAACTAATTATGTAAGGTTTTCCAGCTAAAACACAAGATAGACTTACTCCATTCTAAGTAGAAGATGACCTCTACTGGTAAGAGTACAGATTTCTGCTCTCAACTCCATTAGACAATTATGAAATTAACTTTAAGTTATTTTATTAGTTAGAAGTTGTTATTCAGTAAGAAAAAAAAAAATCTACATTTTTGTGGTTATTTCATATGTATATACAATGCACTGTTCTATTTAAACAGAGTTCTCCCCATAAAATTTTGTCAGCCAGGTGGCATTAAGAAGCAGACGGATGGCATTAAGAAGCAGAAGTGTGGCATTAAGAAGCAGCTGTGTGGCATTAAGAAGCAACCAGGTGGCATTAAGAAGCAGCTGGGTGGGGGCAGTTGTAATATTTTGCAATACTGATGAAAAATGTTGGAGGTTTTTCCCCACACCTGACAAAACTGTTCAAACCTGTGGTCTAACACACACTGCTGGCTGTAGTGCTCACATAGTGCCTGTTATCATAGGAGAAACAATGGTTTATTCTATTATAATAGGACTCTGTTGGGCTCTAAGAGCTGGGTGGCAAGTAAAAACAGCCTGTCGTGGCACCCGGGAAATAGGTGCTGGGAAGAACACTGTTAATTTTAGTTTCAAAACACCTTTACTAGGCCTAACGGGGCAAAGGAACATTTATTTACCCAACGATTATAAATTAATGTAAATGCGGGAATATGTAATTTGTGTGTTGGAGATTCAATGAAAGGAAATAAAGGGGACCCTTATAGTGGGAGTACCTTTAATCATGAATAAACAAGAACATACTTATTACATGTCCATTACCAGCATTCAGAAGATGTTTTGCATTTTCCAAGCAGGGTTGTATTTAACATATTTGTTTCACCAGAAGCCAAACCTCTTTGACAACAGTGGGAGAGGAGACCAAATCATATATCAGGTCTCACTGATATGAACCACTTAAAGAATAGCTTCTGTGTATATATAAGTCAGCTTGGAGCAATCTTCTTATAAAATAATACAGTCCCTGGCCTCTGATAACCAACTGACAGTGTTCTGTGTGAAAGTTGTGAGCTGAATATTAGTATGCATATTCAATGACAAGGGGAATTATGAGAAACCTGGTGACATAATTGTGGCATTACCTTGTCTGGAGGGTAGCCTTACAGTTACGGCCAGGCAAATTGAGACGGTCACTTAAAACCATACTTGCCAACTCTCCCGGAAAGTCCGGGAGACTCCCGCATTTTGCGAGAGTCTCCCGGACTCCCGGGCGAGTGTGGCAAAATCCCGGATCTGCCCACTTCCTAGTGAAGTGGGCAGAATTAGGTCACAAACGCCGCGATTCCTGGTGAATCGCTGCGTTTGCCCCCCCCCCCCTGCTGTCACGGGGGCGGGTCCAAAATGACGCGGATTTTGGAGGCCCGCCCCCCATGACGTCCACCTCCCCCGCAGCCTCCCGGATACCAACATTGTAAAGTTGGTAAGTATGCTTAAAACTGGCTGTTGCTCCCCTCTGATAGTGACAGCACAGCGCCACACTCCCGACCAGACAATGACATGAAACAACAGAAGCATCACAGTGGATAAGGCTGGGTACAAACTACAGAAAATTTGTCCCAGTGCAACATCCTTAATGATTTTACCAACAACAGTAATAAAAAAAGTCCCGATCAGCATGCTGATTCATCTGTTCACACTACACGCGTTTTACAAGATTTATATCTGTGCTCTTCATCTGCCATAACCATCGGCTGAAAAGATTGAGACTCTCATGAGTGCATACTCACTGCAGAATTGGAACAACATCGTTCCATCGTTGAACGCCATTTTTAGTCCAGTTTAAAATCAAATGAAACGATACGATGTGCTTTGGAACGATAATCATTCATCGTTGCAGCATATACATGCATAATGCGATATTGGCCGAACAGTTGTTTTTCGTTTGATTGGTCCAATAATAGGGCGAAAACACTGTAGTGTTTACCCAGCCTTAAATGTCTAGCTCCCCCACACCTGCTCCACACAAAGTAAGAAGCACCAGGGGAAGGGACAAGGGGTACCAGTGCCTGAGTGTGGAGCATTTCCTGGGAGAACTCCTAGTGGGGCAACAAATGCCTACTCTTTGAAGACAGAGAATCTGAAGGCAGATCTTGTGTGGCAGGGAGAGACTCTACCACATCTGAGGAAAGGGTTAACCTCCTGGGAGTCAGAAGGAAGTCCGCAGACCCTTTCTTCTTCCGTCCCCTCTTATTACAGGATTTCCTCAGAATAGGAGACTGAACCAACTGGGTGGAGCATAAAAGTAGTTCTTGGACTGGGGTGATAGATGACACTGCCGAAGGCACAGAAGACCCGTAAGTTGGCACTGCAGGAGATGGTGTAAACTTGTTGATAACTGCCTCAACAAATACTTACAAGTCAGATAGGATGGGATGAGTAGTCTCCATCAAGGGGTTTGCTCATACCAAGGCTGCTCCTTTAAAATTTGCTAACAAGAACAGAACTTGCCTCTTTGGGTCACTGACAAGGCTAGGTACTGAGGGGAAATATGAAGCACAAAACCTCAGTAGAGCTCTAAGTTGAGAAAGGTGCCCCTCAAAGGTAGGTGTCGGCTCAAACTGGACACCTTCAGCATTAAGGCGGGTCGGACGGGAGACCCTCGGCAAGAGGCGGCTCAGACAGGAGACCCTCAGCAAGAGGCGGCTCAGACAGGAGACCCTCAGCAAGAGGCAACTCAGACAGGACACCCTCAGCAAGAGGCGGCTTGGACAGGACGCCCTCATTAAGAGGCGGCTCGTACTGGACACCCAGGGCAATAGACTTAGAGGAGGACCCGGACTGAGCACACTTGGAGGGGGACCCGGACTGAGCACACTTGGAGGGGGACACGGACTGGGCACACTCGGACCAGACGGCACTGGAAGAAGCCTCGCACCGACAGCACTTGGAGAAGCCTCAGACCGGAGAGCACCAAGTAATAACTTTGGCTGAACCGTGTCAAGTGGCAACTCAGGCTGCAACACTTAAAATGCCGACTGGGCTGTACCGCCGTAAATGGTGACTCGGGCTGTATCACTGTAAATGGCAACTCGAGCTGGACCGTATTGACTGGCAGCTCGGGCTGGACCGTATTGACTGGCAACGTCTCTGGAGCAGATTTGAGGGGCAGCGCCCTCTCTGGAGCAAGCTGTAGAAGCAGCGCCTTCTCTGAAGCAGGCTGTAGAGGCAGCGCCCTCTCTGAAGCATACAATGTCTCTGGAACGGACACAGAGGATTGCGACTCGGAACTGGACACTGAAGCTGGCGACTTGGGACTGGAGACAGAGGCTGAAGACTCGGGAGCAGAGGATGGCACCTCAGAACTGGAGGCAGAGAATGGCACCTCAGAACTGGTAGTCAAAACTGGCACCTCGAGACAACCAGTTGGAACTGGCATCACTGCACTGGCGGCAGAGACTGGCACCTCGAGACAGGCGGCAGAGACTGGCACCTCGAGACAGGCAGCAGAGACTGGCACTTCGAGACAGGCGGCAAAGACTCGTGCCTCTGGAGTAGCAGCAGAGACTCGAGCCTCTAGACAGGCGGCTGGAAATGGCGGGCTAGGCCTCATCCCAGGGAGCAGAACAGGCTGTAATGTGGGAATGGGAAGTGAAGTGCAAACATATCCAGAATGAGAAGGGGCATAAACAGAAGATGGTTCTGTAGGCTGTCGTGGTCTGCGGAGAGAACTGTCTTGTTAAAAGTGTATATTAATGGCGCAGTAGAGACATAATTTATTAGTTCTTCTGCACCGCAGCTCCTCTTCGGTCAGATGGGGGTGTGGACCATCTGTGAATCTGGAGTTTGTTACATCATAGTTCTTGGTAAACAGTAAATTTGTAGTAGCACTATTAAGAGATGATGTTTACATTCAGCAGCAGAGAAGGTTGGTTGAGGCAAATCAACAGTATTTGAATTGTGAGAAACAAAATCTGACAGTCTCCTTAGTGGGTTCATAAGTAAGGCAGAAAACTGAGCAAGCTGAGATCATAATAAAATTATATCTGCTTGTAGAGTCTGTACCTGAGGAAGTTCAGTGATTTGTAAGGCAGAGAGAAAGCGAATGAAAGCAATTGCAGGAAAATTTCCAGGAATAAAAATCTGAATCTGAATGTTCCACACGTCTCCAAAGCTGTTTTTTGGGCTGATCATACTGTCACACTCAATGTAGAAATCACAGCTAAGTTGCCTGGAATATGGTGAAATACACAATGTTTATTGCAGTATGGTACAAACCAGATAGTGTAGATATAGGACAAGGATAGCAGGTAGATGCAGAAAGGAAATACCAGGAACACAGCTGATGCAGTTGAACAGGTAGTAAGAAGAAATCCCAGGGAATAGGAGAACCAGGAGCACAGCAGGGTACAGCACATACAACAACAATGACCAGCAAGGTGTACTGGGAGTGGCAGGTTTAAATAGAGAAACAATCAGGTGCTGGGGATAATTAGTGCAGCAAGGCAACTCCTACTAGTAGGAAGGAACAGGCACAAATAGCAGTACCTCTGGTGGATAAGAGGTATTGCAGGTTAAACATTCAATGAATATAAATATAAAATCCAATAAATCCCAGAGGCAGGAGCTGCGAGATGAAGCATCATCCTGACACGATGATGCAGAGGAAGCGAGGCAGATCCTGACATCAGCATTTCTGGCAACGGGAATTCGTTGTTGGAATTGCAGCAGTTTTAGCCCTTACAATTTCTGTAGTCAGCTTAGACTCTAAACTTACCACCAGGAAATCGAATTGTGGCATTAAATTCTACAACATTGCCATTGCAACCTCCTTATCATTGACCTGTGCTCCCACAGATGCTAATTTCTGAACTGTTGACAACATTTTGTCTCTATATTCGTTCATATTCTCACATGCACTTAATTTTGTCCCATATAATGTACTCCTCAAATTAATTCTTGTCATTAGACCTTTGTCAGTTTTAGTTCAGAACTCGTTGCAACAGATGATATGTATATGTGTGTGTGTGTATATATATATATATATATATATATATATATATATATATATATATATATATATTTAGTCATCATCATTTATTTATATAGCGCCAGCAGAATCCATGGTGCTTTACATATATACAGTTGATCACAGTTGATACAGACTCCGACAGACAGTATGACTAACTAAATATTTGCAGATGGCAAGCTTATAGTGTGGGTAATGACAGAGAACAGGTTGCTCATATATATTTTTGTTCCTCTGGGCACTCTATATATTAGAGAACACAAAAAAGAATCAGTTCCAATTATATGACGTCTTAACAGTTCACTGTCACTGGAAGAACCTGCTAAGAGCCTAACTTCCTGTCTTTGCATGCTCAGTAGAGCGATAAGGACAGCTGGATACTTACCCACTTCTTGTCTTCAATAAATCACATGGGACACCACTACCAAGATTGGAGATGGAGTGGTGCGCTCCATATTAACAACCTATTCAAATATTGGGAGCTATGAGCACCCTTTGTATTGCAACATGTTTTTTGCCCAGGAGCATAATTCTCCTTTTATTTGCTTTGCTCCTAATGCTATATCAGTGGTGATCCAGGTTGGGAGGAAGGAAAGGCGATCATTCCCCCCCAGCAGGAGCGGGCTGCCTGTGGCTGCACATTATTTTACATGTTCCCATCAGCTGACAGAGCATCCTGCTCAGCCGCCCTTATTGTGTTTTAAATTCACCCCCCCCAAAAAAAAAAATGAGGTCTGCCCCTGCTCTCTTTGAAGCCCAATGAAGTGTCAGTAGGCAAGTCAAAAGTTGTTTGGCATTTTCACTTGTTTTTGGGTTATCAATGAAGATCACCCCATTGCCCTCAATATAGACCCACTGAATTCAGCACAAAGCTTGTGTAAACCCACATGATGCTAACGAAAAGCAAATAAAACGTGAGTGGAAATGCTGATATTGGTAATAACGTGTTCCACTGTCAGTCCCGTTTATACACATTGTAATAATGTTACAAACCCTTTAAAACATTTGTAAATTAAAGCAATTGGGTATGATGTCTGAGAGCTCTCACCAGCTATCCCTACAGTGACACAACATTTCTGCTACGTGTAAATTCCAATATGTAAATATTCTGCAGGCTCTAGGTGTCGCTGCTGAAGTTTTCCAGATCAGTCTACCCGACTCTATGATCTGATGACCTATAGCGCTCAACTCTATGGTTGCTGTATCCGCTGCAGTTCAGTGACGTGTTTCCGCCGCTGTTTGTGCTGAGATCAGCTCTGTAGGAAGATGGTTCTCCTGGAGAGTGAGCAGGTAAGAGATGTGCCGGTCCTGGGTAACCCAGTGAGCTCGGCCTACAGGAAGGCATCGTTGCCCGTGTTAGGAGTACCGTGATGCTAGGCTTAGTCATACAATGGTACGGGGAGATGCTGGTGGGCGAGGCAATGAATAAATGAATCCTGAGGTTACCATATAATTCGGGTGTCCGTGTAATGTCATGTGTAATGTCATGTGTAATGTCATGTGTAATGTCATGTAATAGATCAGTAGATGTCTTGTACATTTCTTGTTCCTGGAGCTGAACATAAATACGATACAGGGTGTTCCAACTATTGCAGGGAATAGTTATTATTCCTAAAGGGAACTTGCAGGTTTCCCGTATATTCAGATATCTGCATAACACAATGATTGTTACATATATGTTACAGTATTATTATGTGAAGTAACTGTTGCCCCTCCCCGTCTCCCCAACATCCATGGCTGCATGGAAGACTAATTTATCATTTTTGGTCTCCATATAGGCTCTAAACAAGGGGGTGTAGGCTGCTGTGTAGCTGCTGTTACAGTGCCCTGTGTAATTATGTGCCTCAGCAAGTGTTTGTCATTATGGCTAATAATACAAGGCACTCTGGGCCTGAGTCATTAAGGAGAACAAAGCATTAAAAAGGAGTAACTTTGCACCTTGGTCTACATATGGGCTCTAAATAAGGGGGTGTAGGCTGCTGTGTAGCTGCTACAGTGCCCTGTGTAATTATGTGCTTCAGCAAGTGTTGGTCATTATGGCTAATAATACAAGGCACTCTGGGCCTGAGTCATTAAAAAAGGAGTAACTTTGCACCTTGGCAAAATCATGTTGCATTAGAGGGGGAGGTAAATATAAAATGTGGGGACAGATTTATAGTTGGGGTAGGGCATGTCTTAGATTAGCTTTAAATTTCAGTGTAAAAATAAAGCTATCAAGTATGTATGCTCAATGAAAAAACAGCCAGTATTTAATTTATGTGCAAAATAATAAACTAATTAGCACCCCAAGCATTGTAACATATTTTGTCCTGAAGAACACTTACTCCTGTTTTTTGCCTTACTTTCCTTAATGACTCAGGCCCTCTGTGTGCTCACATCTATTATACTTGGAAACTCATTACTTAGGTGTATATTTTTTCTGTACACAGCAAGGATTTGCTCTATAAACCTGCAACAGCATAAGCGCAGAGCTCCTGCGACTAATATAAAAGGAATGTAATGTACCCATATGCCATGAACCTGCTCACTGGTGTATGCATCTGTACACATAGCTGTATTTAGTTTCACAACGGACCCTAAACTACATTACTCCATTCTATCTTCCTTAACACAGTCTCTAAACTCTGTAGTAGAATTATATCCATCATCCTGCACAAAATTTTAATCCTGTATGTTCTATTTGCAGTTCCTGACTGAGCTCACACGATTGTTTCAGAAATGCCGGACAACTGGAAGTGTCTTTATTACACTAAAGAAATGTATGTATAGAAGACTCACTCTGTTGTTTGTGAGGGATGTGGTCCCACTTGCATTTTTAATGTAGGTTTTGTATTGTTTGTAAAATGTATACTGTGATTACCCTTTCTGTATTGTTAACTCTGCATTACTACCTATTGGTAGCCAGTTTCTCAGGGTTCTGTGCTTTGTCTTACTGTCCTGGCTGATAATGAATGTTGCAGAGGAGTTACGTGAGCATTAGATCTAATGAGAAGCCATTTAAACTCCCAACACACTCCTGCTGCAGCCATTTTGAAGTGGCAGGCTTAAATGTTTTTCCAGGTGTTAATGCAGTTATACTAGTAAGTGAACATCTCATAGATAAAATTGTGATGGCATACACTTAATGCTGTAGATGTGTATATAAACTGATCAACAACAGCATTAAAACCACTGACAAGTGAAGTGAATAACATTGATTATCTCATTACAATGGCATCTGTCAAGAGGTGGGATATATTGGACAGCAAGTGAAAAGTCAGTTCTTGGAAGTGTTCGAAGCAGGAAATATGGGCAAGCATAAGGATCTGAGTGACTTTGACAAGGGCCAAATTGTGATGGCTAGATGACTGGGTCAGAACATCTGCTAAACGGCATGTCTTGTGGGATTTTCCCAGTATGCAGTGGTTAGTACCTACCAAGTGGTCCAAGGAAGGTGAACTGGGTCATGGGCGCTCAAGGCTCATTGATGCTTGTAGGGAGCGAAGGCTAGTCCGTCTGGTTCAATCCCATAGAAGAGCTACTGTAGCACAAGTTGCTGAAAATGTTAATGCATCGCAGCTTGCTGTGAAGCCACAGACTAGTCAGAGTGCCCATGCTGACCCCTGTCCACACCTGAAAGACCTACAATGGGTACATGAGAGCCAGTACTGGACCAATGGAGGAAGTTGGCTTGCTCTGATGAATCACTTTTTCTTCTGCATCATGTGGACAGCTTAGTTCATGTGCGTCCTTTACCAGGGGAATAGATGCCACCAGGATGCATTATAGAAAGAAGGCAAACTGGCAGAGGCAGTGTGATGCTCTGGACAATGTTTTGCTTGGAAACCTTGTGTCCTGGCATTCATGTGGATGTTTCTTTGACACATACCACCTACCTAAACACTTGCAGACCAAGTACACCCCTTCATGGCAACGTCCCTGATGACAGTGGCCTCTTTTAGAAGGGTAATATGCCCTGCCACACTGCAAAAATTGTTCAGGAATGGTTTGAGGAGCATTACATTTAGTTGGGAAGATGCGTGACTATTGCAAGGCAGCAGCGATATCGGCCACCAATAATAAAGCAGCCATTGGTGACTTTCATTTCTGTACAGTTACCAGTGATGTAGACATTTTATAACAGCCAGCTACAGGCAGCCATAAGTGGCCTTCACCTTTTATCTTAACAGGACTTCCTTCCTTTTTTTGCTCTAGAGAAGGCTGATACATGTTCACGTTGTTGCCGAGACACTTAGTCCATGTTTAGCAACAACTGCTGCTGCCAAGGAGGCAGTGGAGTTCACCAAAAGAGAACAGAGGTGGCATCAGCAGTGACAATTGAACTCGCGGGGTACAGCAGCTGAACTGGGATGGTATTCAGTAAATCTTCTAATCAGCCCTCTCCTTGGATACTCAACACTATCATGAAATTTCCCACTGCATTTATACTCCATGGCCTGCCACTACAGTTGCTGTGCCATCCTGTCTGTTGTTGCTGGGAACTGGTTGGCCTTACTTTGCCACCGTTCCAATTTGGTATCCCAAATGCGCCCTCTAACCGCAGTAGGAGTGGCTTACACGTGCTGCCACCACTGGACTCCTTACCGACATCTGGTTTCTTCTGGGTAACTGACACTGCTAGTGTACCCCTGACCTCTTCCTATGGATCAGGATTGCTGAGATGAATCCCCACTGGCCTATCACACTAGCCAGAGCTGCTGGCTAGCGGGCAGAGCGGTGGTACCGGGAAGCTGGGTCCAAACCGCAGAACAGCCGGGAACGGATTAGGGTTAGGTCTAATCTGTAGGTCACTGGCAGAAGTTTCCAAGCAGGTCTTTGAAGCAAGTGATGTTTACTTGCTCACCCTGATTGAAGGTACCAGTGAGCTGGTCAGATGAAACAAGAACAACAGCTTTCAATACAAAACAGTGCTTTTTATACAGTTTTGGACGCAGCCTCACAGGGTAAGCCAGCCCCCTGAGGTCTAAGCTATTTTTAGTATCTGGATGCAATGTGTTTACCCAAACATGGATTTACATGCAATGCAAAGCTATCAATATTTACAGTTATCTGTGATATCCTAAAACTTACTGTAATTTCCTGCATCTTGTTTGAGACACAGGAAATCTAACAGCAAGTCTAATTAAACCTTCCTGTGCCTTCAGGTGCTGGACCCTCATATCAAAAGGTCTAATTAAGATGAGATTAGCATGGGTCCTTTCTTCAGACAGTTGCAAAATACACATTCCCCAAAAAAAGTTACAAAACCCCAGACAAGTAATTTCCCTACCAAAATACACAAGACTTCCTTAACAAAGGCTTATTGCATCAGAGATATATATATATATATATATATATATATATATATATATATATATATATATACCTGAGAAATAATGCATTTCTTCTAGCAAAGTTAAAACCAAAAACAAATTTCTTCCCCTGGTCTCAGAAATAGGGAGATTTCCTTTACCAAAATACACACAATATCAAAAATAAGTGTGTTTGCAATTATATAAAAAGCACCCTGCGCAATTTCCTTTAAATAAACGTATACCATTAGTTATTTATAAGTGATCAAGTCACAGTTGCTTTTTAACATATTTGAATATATAAACTGAATCAAGCCATGCAGATAGATTACTGTGATTGGCATAGTATAACTTATAAGATAAGTTCATTAATATGTGAATATAGCGGTTCAATAAAACTGGAATGTTTGACTGTACGGTAAATTCATAAAGGCAGGTACATTGAATAGCAGGCCACTCCACTTTAAGATTTCAGTGGCTTACTATCACAATCACAAATATCTTCAGCTCTTACAATCACCCAAAACTGTGACATTCAAAAATGTATAAGGCAATGCATATGTAAGTTAAGTTGCCATTGGAAAAAAAAAAAAAAAAGAGAAGAATTAATGAGAATGGATTATATTAACAATTAGGGGGACCTCTCAGTAATGTCTACATTTAGTTTTTCTGATTTACTATTTTTAATGTGTTTATTAAATAGAATTTTGTATTTTAGATGGTAATGTTTAATTAAATCAAACCTTTATTTAAAGTCGCACAATATTTTACACTAGAGATAGGATTTAAATATTGTCCCTCTATTTTTGGGGATATTTTACCCTTTTAGAATTTGTGGGTCTACACATTTTGTAGAAGTTAATGCGATATATTTCATGTGCAGATATGAAGTAGGCAGGATTGTACAGCTCCTGGCTTCAAGGGTCACAAACACAGCTGACTTTACCTTGTTGACCTGTAATGAAATGGTGATTACTATGAAACATGAAAGGGACAAAGTTGTTCAGCCCTGGTATAATCCAGGATAATCTCACTTTTGCCCTCTAGGTCTTCATTTTGTTACTTTACCTTCCTTTTCCTCTGATGGCTATTGACGCCATCAGTATTGGTAGCTTGCTCTTGGTGCTACATAGCACATTAAGTATTTTTAATATGCATTTACAATAGTGATTCAAACTTGGCACATTTGTGTTACATGTTGTTCACAGATGATGGTCGAACAAAACCATCCCCCAGTAAAGGCCATTCAGAAGGCAACGAACCAGCTGAAAATAAATGTCTTTTGAGAGCTACTGATGGAAAGAAGAAAATAAGCACAGTGGTAAGTGGTCAAAGTAAATAGGACAGTGTTCTTCATACCCTGATTTGCAAACAAAAAAAATTCTGGTTTTGTTTTGTTTTTTAACCCCAATAGGTCAGTTCTAAAGAAGTTAACAAATTCCAAATGGTAAGTACTGTGTGAGATTGGAGCAAATTGGCTGACTGAGTACTTGTGAGGATCCATTACTAGAGTGTGCTGTTAGGTAGCTGAGAGTTGGATCTAGAATGAAAGGGTGAATTAATAACATGTCTGATTTTGTTTTGGTCATGTAAAATTATATGATTATTTAGTTTTATTTATTTTTTTCTTTAAGGCTTACTCCAACCTACTCCGGGCAAATATGGATGGTCTGAAGAAGAAGGATAAGAAAAGTAAAACAAAGAAAAGTAATGCCACCCAATGATGTATTTGGACACTGATTTATCTGAAATAGTTAAGAGCCGTGGGAGAGAGCAGAGCCTTTATTATCTGTATTCGGTTGCAGGCCAATAGATACAACTGGATGGCAAGAAATGACTACATACACTACTCTGCTGCCTGTTCTATTTCTATTTTATTTTTTGTTTTGTAATTGGAACACATTTTCTTTGTTGTACAGATTGCCCAGTAAGGGCGACTTTTGTTCTTTCATTAAAATTATACTAAATTTCAGTGCTGTCTCTGCAGCCTGCACACCAGTGTAGCTGGGTTACAATTTATTTTTATTTTTTTAATGAAAATTGCTGTAGATTACAGGACTGGATTATTTTGTTGCAATGTGTTTATTCTTATTGATAAATGAATATCGCCATGCCTAGGGTAATTGTCCCTGATTTCATCTTCTACTTATCTCAATAGTTAATTATCTCATAGTTTATCAACCTGCAGCGTTCCATGAAATCAGATGAGTTTTGGGGCTTTATGTATTTGACATTTTCAAACACTAAAGCTGTATGCTAAGTGTAAAGAAAAATTTCTTTTTTTGAAGGAAAGTCTATTATATTTTTTTTGATAAAAGGGTAAATTATAATTTCAGATAATTAAACTAATTTGGGATAAATATATATACAAAAGGCTCTTTTGCAAATATATCCCCCCATGTCCTTACCACTGACTAAATGCAATCTGCTGGAGAATGCATCTAACATATACATTTTGCTGCAATTCATACTAGTCCATTCAAACCAACAGCACTGGGGGGTATATTTACTAAACTGTGGGTTTGAAAAAGTGGAGATGTTGCCTATAGCAACCAATCAGATTATAGTTATTATTTATTTAGTACATTCTACAAAGTGACAGCTAGAATCTGATTGGTTGTTATAGGCAACATCTCCACTTATTCAAACCTGCAGTTTTTAGAAGCTTGGGTGTGAAACCCAGGTGTGGGCTGGTGTAGGACTTGATTTTTCTTTTAAGAAACCAAATAGCAGGACAAACTTCTCACTTTCTTGTTCGGACATGGGTTTTGCTATTTTATTATTTTTGTATCTTGGTGCATACACTACATGGGCAAATGGAATATTTTCAGCTAAAGAAAATTGTTCTAGTCCTTACATTACATCCAGAAACAAGCTTAATTTAAGTGACTAGCAACATATATTACTTAAATATTGTGTCTTAGCGCTTATGGTACTGTGGTAAAATTAAACAATTACATCTTTGTTCTTCCAGGGTAGCTTATTTTTATATTACAGTACTGATACAAATGCTGAGCGCAAGTCCTAACTATGTGAGCTGTTTCTGTTGGGGTTTTTCGTTTGTCTTGTTACAACCTTTAAATGTGTTCATCTGCCCTTATCGGCCATTATAAGGTGTTATTCTATGATTACACATTATATATGCCTCCGCCCATTGAGTTATAATATTACATTTGAATATGCTTTTGTTTGTAGCCAACGATACCACTAACTGTACAGAACATTTGCTGGTAGTGGTGATATGGTAATGCGGTTTATATTAGCTGCTCTTAAAAAGTGTGAACACCCTTCCAATATGTATTTGTGGTTTGTTTTTTTATTAAATGTAATTTACCATAATTAACATACACGTTGCTTGACACTTTCCACAGCGTGGAAGATTATTATTATCATTTATTTGTTAGGTGCCACAAGGTTTCCGCAGCGCTGTACACAGTACAAACAGTAGACCATACAGGGGGACATAGTACAGAACAATAAACACAAAGTACCAATACTTCAGAAACTCCGGGCAGACATATGGGTAGAGATGGAGCAGAAGAACAGGTGTTTTTAGACTGCTCTATGTGATCTCCCAGTGCTTAGAAGATGAAAAAGAAAGAAAGCCCATATATTTTTGCAATGCACATGTTGAACTGCCTAGGCAGTTGTCATTAAACCAACCTGTGGTATAAGGTGATGTTTGTCAGGAACGCTGACTCATGATAATGTAAGGAGGTTTTTATGCATTTTTTACACTTAAATGGGATGTGTGTAGAGGGGGAGAGAAAAATTATTTCAGTACAGTACTTTTAGGTGAGAAATACAGCTCATAAAAAAAGCCATGATTGGCTGTTGCATGGCTGACCATCTGATAAGCCCACTCCTGTTCTGGATTCTAAACAAGAAAATTTGCTGCACTGTGGTGCTGCAGGTCATTGCTTATTGGATCCTGTCCCAGTATAAGTGCAGCGGTCTCTTTTCTTGGTGCTGAAAGCTTACACCTGTTAATGCCACCACTGTACTGGGGGAATCCCGCAGTATATTAAGGTCCCACTCTGCATGCATGACTGATCTAGATGACCAGTTTGAAATTTTGCCATCAGAAGTATGGTGAACATGGAGATATTCAGGTTATAAATATGGCTATCCCAGTAATTATGTGTAAGAAGCGTCATTGAAGCCTTAAATATAGATGCCTTTAATATTGAAGTTGCCGAGTAAAACACAAGTACATTGTCAATAACTTTTATTTCTGTAAATTATTGCTGCTTAATGCCTTTTAATGTTTTGTTTTGGTTTTTTTTTCTTTTTAATTTGGCCCTTTTCTGCAGATATATATGTATAATATTCTAATTAGCCATATTGGAACATAACATTACATCTCGCACTCCTTTTCGTAAATGCAGACATGTAAAAGTGTTTTATGTGTAGAACAGTTTATACATTATATTTTACTAAGTGTTTATAGAACATCAAATGCTAGTTCAGTTAGAAGTAGGTGAATTTTTGCCAGTGCTATATAGATGTACATAAATGACATAGACAGGATGGTGAGCCATTGGTAACATTACTGTGGTTACTAGAGAATTGCAGCGTGTGTCTATCTTGAGACATGAACCACCCCATGACCCACATACGCTTCCCGCCGGACTCGGCCAACAGCAGCGAGGGACAGAAGAAAGGCAGAGTGGTGGTTTTTAACTGAGGAGTGTCTTGTGAAGAAGGTGAGTGAGTCTATTGGGGATGAGAGGGCAGGAGAGGAGGTAGTTGAGTATGAAAAGAGGGAAGGTGTCTGTCAGTAAACGAGTAGTAAGAGGCGGGATACCAGATAATGGGAAGAGAAGCTGTTGGGGGGGGGGGGGGCAGGTAACCATTTACAGATAATAAATAAATGGGTCGATTTATTAAATTAATTTAGTTGACTACAATTTTTTTATATTGCAGTGATAAATAAAAATACAGTTTTGTTGCAATTTATCGATGGTGTATTGCCAGGAGCGCGCATGTGAAAAGTGGTAGTTCTGTGCAAGTCTTGTTTCTCCATAGAGAAATTTTACCTGTCTTATCTAAGCGGTGAACGTTATTGCTTCCTGCTTTATGAGTTATTGTATAAACTGAGCATGCACAGTGAAAAGGCTACTGATGCTCAATCCCTTGTCTCCTGGGGTCAGTGAAGGATGGGTATAATAATGTGGGTGAAAAACTATAAATAAGAAAAAAATTCAATTGACCACGTTACTGTAGAAAGTAATGCGACCTGTGCACAATTTTGGTTAATACAGTGATTTTTAGCCTGGGTTTCTGCTCCTGGCTCCCTGAGTTGTGAGCAAAAAAACAGTTTCGAAATTACTGTACCAACGGTAATAATGCGCAGACCGCGTTCCTTTTGGCAGGAACGGGGTCAATTGAATTCCTCCCCCCCAATGCTTTTAAAGTATGCTAACGGTGAAAGGATTAATCCTGTTCGCAGTGAATTGTTTTACTTTTCGATGATTAATAAATTGAGAAATTTCACCTCCCCATAGAGCTCTCTCTAGGGATAGTGATACATGGGGGAGAAATACTAGCTAACCACTGACTATAGCTGTGTTTTTTCTGTTGTTAATGCATTGATAAGAGAGAAGTGAAATAAATATCTATTTTCCAAGTTATAGAAACTTACAGAAATCTAAAGACAAGCACCGTGGATAGGGATATTAAAAGAGAAAAGAAAAATATTTTTTTTGTTGGGAGATTAAATTAGAAATTTGATCACTAGTAAGTTACCGCAAATAAGTTGTCGTAGGAAATAAAAAAGTCTTAAAGTGAAGTATCGGAGTAAGGAATTGTTAATTTTAATTTTAAACAGATGCAGAAAATAAACTGATATCACCTCTAGCAGATAGTGGGAAATGTAGCCCAGTTGGAGTGTGCGAGGAAAGAATACAAATTAGTGGGAAGGGAAAGGAAAGGATAGAAAATGTGTGCATCACACTTTTCTGGATTGCATAGAGAGAGTAGTAGTACAGTGCCGTAACTAGACATTTTAGTGCCCTGGGCGAGACAGGGCATCGGCGCCCCCCCATCTTAATGGGAGTGACGTTTGTTGAGTGGGTGTGGTCAACCTGTGGGGGTGTGTCTAGCATTTTTTCTTCTACGTGTGTAACTGATATTCTTGAATGTTGTAAAGCAGACCAAGAATGGTGAAAAAACATATATATATATACACACAAAAACTAGTGAACCCTCTCCTGGTGTAATTATGTGATATATATGAGAATTTGACTTACAGTCCCTCTCTCAGTGATGTGTTGCATATAAAAAGACTGATCCATCCACTATGCCCTGAGACAGGTCAAGTGTCGTGTTTCTCAATCTCTAGTTATTGCACCTGGTCCTGGGCTGGGGCACAAGGGTAAGCCGCTCCAGAGAGGCATTCCAAAAAAATTGGCTTAAAAATAATATAGCAATCCCAGACAGTGTAGCCTTTTCATATACATATTACTCTCACAATCCCAAGCAAAATGTACAAACAACACTCTTGTCAGAGTGAAAGGTGTTGGTATATTTGGAGCAATGCAACTGCTTTGATGGCAATATCGGCTATATATTTTTCTGCATATTAAAAATATGCAGTAAAATTGGAATTTTTTTTTCATGCGATAAAGGGGTAACAGACCCAACTTAAGCAGGTGACCGTGTTCTCATTCCGGAGTCTTGGCCATGTGAAGATGTGCGCTCATTGATTTTAAAGATGTCCTGACAGAAATAAATAAAATAACTCCTTGTATTCTTTTTAAATGTTGAAATCTATAAATTGCAGATGGGGAGAGGTGCTTGGTAGTATAGGGAGAGGAAACAGTAGCAGAAAGAAGGAAGTAATAATGCCACTGTATAGGTCATTGGTACGGCCTCATCTAGAATACTGTGTTCAGTTCTGGAGGCCATATCTCCAGAAGGATATAAATACATTACAGACTGTACAAAGAAGGGCAACTAAAATGGTGCATGGCCTACAGCACAAAACTTACCCGGAAAGACTCAAAGATCTAAATATGTATAGTTTGGAGCAGAGAAGGGAACGGAGGACATGATAGAAACTTTCATATATATCAAGGGTTTGAATAAGGTACAGGAGGGAAACTTCTTTAAAGGAAGAGAAGTACTAGAACATGATGACATGTACTGACACTGGGGGAAGTAGGTTCAGAGGAAATGTGAGGAAAATTGACATCACAGAAATGGTAGTGGATAAGTGGAATAGCCTCCCATCAGAGGTAGTAGAGGCTAATACAGAAAAGCAATTTCTACATGCTTGGGATTGATATAAGGATATCCTTAAAAAAACTAGGATTAAATAGGTTTGGAGGTTATCATAGGTTAAAAAATGGGCAGACTAGATGGGCCAAGTGGTTCTTATCTGCCATCAAATTCTATGTTTCTATGGAGAGATGCTAGCACGGTTAAGGATATTAAATGATTTGGTTTGCCGGGAATATAAAAGAGGCACGTGGGGAAAAAGCACAGACTGTATTATTAAAGTGACTTTCATTTGTTTTTTTGATTTTGCATATGTGATCGTGGACATTTTATTGCTTCATATTTACCTTTTCAGCTTCTCTTCTATACTGCTGTATTCTTCTTCATTATCCTTCTTCTGTGTTCTGTTGTCTGAAGACAGTCCTTTTCTACCTCCCTGGTCCAGTCGCACTCTGTGCTATAGCTCCTGGCTCTTCTCGACTCCTCTAAATCCACTAGCAGCATTGTGAGGTCAGATGCTGCGGGGACAGAGGGCAGAGTTCACAAGCCAGGAGGAGCCGGGTGCTGAGCGTCCTTTTGGAAGCGCTGGGCCACCGGGCGTCCAGCGCCAGTAATCTGTAGTCACAGAGCCAGGGCACAGAGGCAAGTAGCAGGCAGCCGCTGCACCCACTTAGCACCGCCCTAGTTATGGCTTTGCTCCACAGTACTAAAATCAACAAAACCTCGCCAACTCTCCACATTACAGCAACTGGCTATACCAACCTCGCCTTGCACCAGTACAACCCATATCTCCACCATGCCCCAATGCCAGCCTTGTCCCCTGCCACCCCTCTACACCAATGCCAGCCCTATCCTCATACTACACCAATGCCAGCACTGGCCCCACACTTCACCAATGTTACCCCCCACCCACACTACACTAATGTCACCCCACTACCCTCACTACACTAATGTCACCCCACTACCCTCAGTACACTGTAAGCCCCCTACCCACACTGCATTAATGTCACCCCCCTATCCACACTACACCAATATCACCTCCCTACCCACACTCCACCAAAATCACCCCCTACCCACACTACACCATTGCCACTCCCCTACCCTCACTACAGAAATGTCACCCCCCTACCCATACTACACTATTGTCACCCCCTCTGCCAACACTACACCAATAACAGCCCTGTCCCCACACTGCACCAATGCCAGCCATACTGGGACATGCAGGGGGGGGGGAGAGCAGGGGAGACAATGGCTTTCACTTGGAAGAGGGGAGGGAGGACAGAAACTTTCACGCACAAAGGAGAGGGGAGGGACAGAGGCTGACTGACACACAGAGAGAAAGGGGAAAGAGGCTCCCACAAGCAGAGAAGGAAATGGGAGGATACAGAAGCTGTCACACTCGGTGATTTGTTGAAAATACAGAAAATGGATGTTTGATCGTAGCTCCGCCCACTTCCGGAAAGCTCCGCCGCTCCGAACGCCGTGAATGACAGGTATGCCGAAGCTGTCACACACAGGGGAGAGAGACTGTCCCAGGTAGAGGATAGCAGAGAGAGAGGCTGACATGCTTAGTGCCGATTCGTGGAGTGTCCAAAGTCCAGCCTTTATAGAGACCATGGGTTCCCCAGCAGCCTGCTGTCATTGAGCCAGGCACAGAGGCAAGTAGCGGGCGGCTACTGCGCCCCCTTTGGGTGTGCGCCCTGGGCGACGGCACCGCCCGCACCTGCCTAGTTATGGCTCTGTAGTAGTATAGTGTTTGTATGAAGATAGAAGTAGTCCAATCAACACAAGAATCCAGCACGATCCCAGTATTGTTTTTCCCCCAAGTCCTACATGATCCATATTGGTACTGAAACAACATGCATGTTAACTGCCTTATCTGATGGACTGAAACATTCACGTCTCATTTTGCATCTTACCTAGAGTGCTGGCTTCTTGTGTTCTATTTTAACCCCTGTCGTGCACCAAACTTCTCAATGTAAATAATTACAGCATTATTTATAAAATCTCATAATAGTATTTATTGTATTCAATTTATATAACTTTAGTGTGCGGTGTGCGCAGAGATAAAGTACCAATATAAATTTTATCGACTTCATACTTAAAACAGGATACAGAGTTAGGGATGATTTGTTTATTGGGTGGACCAAAGAATGTGATTGTTTCGGTTTGGAGTCTCCTCTCTGGATCAAGGTTAATGGCATTATCTGTCTGAAGATCCTCAATCCATTGTGTACAGCATAACACATTGCTTTATTTAACACATATCAGAAGATAGTGACTATCCATGGTAAAAGTACATTCGTATATACTACCGTCCCACAACTTCTAGTCCGATTCTTGGCCATTTCTTAACTCCAGCTGTGTTAGATTAAACATTTTGTTTACATTTTACCTAGAGAATGTAAGGATGCTTAAGTAATCAGGTACTATGTCATTTATAATTCCCATATGTCTAGGTTTTCTAGTAAAAATCTTTAACACAATGTTTATTTTTCCGTAATTCAGGCTCTGGATTCAAATAATTTTAATGGTAAAAGTGAGAATTTCTTCCTATAACGATGGGTAACATGCGTGGCCTTTTTTTTTTTCTCATATGAGAACCTTCATTAGAAATAATGATAACAGTTATCCATGTGTTCATCAGCCCAGAAGATCTGCTGGAGTAATGAGTTGGTTAATGGGGCAATGTGAAGTTAGAAACTTAATTATGGCTCAATTTAGTAAATACTAGGGATGTGCATCGGCCACTTTTGGTGTCTCGTGTTTTGTGTTTTGGATTCGGATTTGCTTGAGGTTTTGGGTTCGGATTTGTTTCGCAAAACACCTTACGAAAGGTTTTGGATTCGGATTTATTTTGAAAAAAACATAAAAAGTGTTAAAATCAAGTTTTTTGGTTTATTTTCACTCCTACGCTATTATTAACCTCAATAACATTTAATAACAATCATTTCCACTAATTCCCAGTCTATTCTGCAGAATCAGTGAACTTTGTAATATTGCAGTACCAATGGACTTATACTGCAGGATTGTTTTTGGATATTTTTTTTTTATTTCTTTTTTTTTTTTTTTTTATAACTTTTTTTTAAAAATTTTCGTGCTGTGCTGTGCTGTGTCCTTCTAAGGGCATTGTTATTTCCCCAGCACAGCTAAGCACAGCACGAGATATAGCAGGACAGAGGACCACCTAACACACCCTCCCTCTACCCTGATCAATGCCCGAGTGAAGATGGCGGCGGCTAGCGGGGAATTTATAGGATCCGGGTATCGAGAGATCCGACAGGGGGATTATGACTCGGAGCCTCGGTTTCAGTTTTGCAATTGGCAGGAATACCCGGATCTGTCTCGGATTCGGCTCGGATCGGCAACGTTCGGGTGGGCTCGGATTTCAGATATCCGAGCCCGCTCATCTCTAGTAAATACAGGGTTTATTTATTATGTTTTAATAAATTATACACCTTTTTTTCAAGCATAGGTGTCATTGACCAATGGAATTTACAATCTAATTATAGGACATAGGAAAGCAGTCATGAACAATATAAAACCGGTGCCCAAGAAAGACTTTTTAGAACAACCAGACACATGCTTTAAATTCCTAAACCGGAGTTTCCCAAATCCAGTCCTCAGGGAGCCCTAACAGTTCATGTTTTCAAGGTCACAAGTGATATCATTCGTACCACCTGTGTATTTTTTTTATTTTTTTTTTAAATGTGTCGGTCAGTAATGAATACACCTGTGATCCAGCAAGGAGATATGGGAACATGCCCTGTTAGGGTTCTCTGAGGACTGGATTTGGGAAACCCTGTACTAAATAGTAAGAAACACAGATAATCTGACTAATCCCTTTATGATATGGCATTGAAAAGGAACTGTTTCCTGGATAATCTCCTCCCTCACCTTAACTGAAGAAGTTAAACACTAACTGTTTTTTCATGTAACACACACATATCAACTTTAAATTTCAGTGTACAAATAAGCTATCAAGTTTTTGTGTGTTACATGAAAAAACAGTTAGTGTTTAACCCTTGTGCAAAACAGAACACACATTTGCACCCCTTCCATTGTAACATGGTTTTGTCCAGGAGACTGAAATAAGGATCCTCTTCATTTAAGATCCTTAATGAATCAGGCCCCTGGTTATTAAGTCCTGCCACCACTACAGCAAATAGGAGAAACTGATTTACAGGTGTGGGTCACTCACCCTCCTTCATTTACTACATGGGCAAAGCAAAATTTAAAGAATTGTCCAAATATGGACATTTTCTTTAAAACAAGGTACCTCTACCGTATTATTTCACCATTCAATAAAAACAAAATAAAAATCCTAGTAGTGGTGCAACAGATACGTTATGTACAATTTATCTGTGTATGGTTAGTAATTGGTCTGGACTTAGAGGTGTCCCACTTGTATCTTATAAAGCTTCACTTATCCGTTTCTGAAAGTACATTAAAAACAAAACTTCTATGTAGGAGTTAAACTTTTTTTCTTAGCTATAATGTCTAAATGAAAGCACATTTGTCTCAAATGGTCATCTAACACACATATGTTATCTAGTCACAATCATCTTACTTAGGCCTAGGAATAGAAACATATATTTTTTTGCTTTTATTCTTGCTGCCCAATCCCCCCCCCCACACACACACACACACACACACCACACAGTTTCAAATTAAAAATTAGGAACAGCAAGAAAAGAATAGGACATGCTCTCATTAAAAAAAATACAATGTACCGCAACACAGTTGGCATCTTAGGCTTGTGTGGTGTTTTCAGGGCTTCATTAAAAAAAAATAAAAAAATTGTAAAATGAATTGTGTCCAGGTTCCAGGTCCTTGGAATTGTTTTCCAATGAGGAGTGAACTGTATTGTATTAACCAATGCGCTATGACTAGACAAACTCCACTCTGTTGTTCACTAATCACATAACCTACTGAGTTTTTAATCACATGACTAAAGCAGATAGCCAAACTGCTTACCCAAATATTTCTGTAACTTGGAGTATTGACAGTAAGACTGTAAAAAGCAATATCCACCCAGAGCAGCTGACACCTACACTCATTGACAGTATAACTCCTTGTGCAGTATCATCACTATCAGATTATTTCTGGCTTGTTTTCTACACAGCCAGGGCCTGTCCCTCATGTGGAAGTTTAGGTGTACTCGACTTGCTACTAGCCATTCTGTTTTCTTCTTCCTTGTATCCTCTTTCCATCACTGCACAAATATAGGCAAATAGATTCTGATGACACAAAAAAAACAACAATGTGATTAGCATAATTATAAACAATTTGGATGAAATTGTGTTGGTTTTTTTACTGCTGGATTGAGCAAGAATAATAATGTTTTAAGTTTAAGGGGCCTATTTATCAAGTCTTAAACCATGTGGAAACGAATCCGCATGGTGTAGCATATTTAACAAAAGCCTAACGAACACAGGATATATCACAGATGCCTCCTGCATTAGGCTAAATATCACAGAATATCGGAGTCTCCATAATTCTCAATGTTGGCTGCGGTTTGGGCCAGATGATCAAACTTGACCCCGATGGCTATTGATAGCATAACCATTCTATCCTATGGGGTGAGCATCACATGACTTTTTTTTAATAAATGGCCCAGTACTTCATCCCTTATTTCTGCAAAAAGTGGAGATAATGTACATGACAATTTTACAGTGGTTCATAAATAGATCCCTAATTTTTAGTTCTTTGGCCAAAAAGCATTTCAAGCTTGAAGAGCTCTATTTCCTGTCACCTGTATGTGTTTTGTAGTAATGGAGCAGTACATGGAAATGTGGGTAGGATAACAGACAAACTTAATAGAAACGCTTTACATAGTGGTAACATTATTGTCATGATGTTAAAAATGAGTTGCTAAAATAGTAATTGTTCAGTCTTAAGAAGGAAACACCTGCTGTAATATTGCTGTTTGTCTGCTTTACCTAATTTAACCACACATGTGAGTGACAAGATGGGACAAGATCCAGCAATTTGGTGCTTGGGGCAAGTGACCTCACTCAGATGTGGTTGTAACAGGCCATCTTCTGACTCCATTTCTCAACATGACCATATTTGCTAGGGTGAGTATTGGGCATCAGGGTTATTTTGGATGATACATCCAGCAAAATTAAGGCTGTTGTCCAACATTGCAGCTTGTGTCCAGCTGTACGGCCAAGTCTATATTGTGCATTTCTGCACTTAACATGTTCTCTAAGTAAATATCATAGATTATCTTACTTTTGTTTTTGATGATTTAGCCAGGTTTATGCTAAGACCGACCCAACCTGATTGTGGATGCCAGACCGATTTGTTCCAACTCCATGATTTGAGAGATTTAGCAAGCACCACATCTTTGTGGAAAATGCTACATTGGTTATATTGTATCCATTTTTTTCAAATAGTTTATTCTTCATTTTGAAACAGAGAAATATGAATTGTGCTGAAAATATGTACATACCTTCCACCCATTCTCCAGTTCTGGTGCCCATTTGTCTTTCAAAATTGGAGAAACAGCTGAAATAAATTCAGTCCCCACATACTGCAAAGCAGATCAAAATGTTAATGTTTGAAATGCATATACATACTTGTCATTGGAAATCTAAGTTAATTATATACCAAGAGTCATTTACTAACTGCAAAATTTGCAGTGAATTTAATTCGCAAATCCACCTGTTTCTCAGCCAAGTGCACGTATATATCACACCCACATTCTGCTTTTGGGAACTGAAAATGTGCTGTGGGACCTTTTCAAGAGTTGGTATAATGAAGAGTAACATCACAAGGAGATGCTTCGCTAGTGTGTAACTAGCGAATGAAAGCAGGATTTCGGGTACAAGAGGGGCCTAATTTTAATTGGTCTACTTCTTGAAATATGGCCTCAGCTTCCTTGCAGTCCCAATTGAGGCTACTGCTTTAGCACTGGAATGCACTATGTTGCTGCTTTATGGTTCTGCATAGTATTCATAGTCCGCTCTGGTGGATCAGTGAGGTGTATAAAGCTATGGGATAAATAGAGGTATGCGGGTTCTGTGAGAGAGAAGGAGGAACCCCCCAATTGTTCTTTATTATACAACATCCTGTCCATTCTCAAACAGCTGTAGAGGAGGGAAGAATTTAAAGGGAGAAAACATCCATTTTATATTGGGAATAGGGTATGGCTGGTAATATGAACTGGGTAGTGTGTCTAGCAATGGCGTTTGTGCAATGGGGACAGCAAATGGGATGTTTGCCATAGGTTCTGTGTAAGGGGATCTGGCAGTATGATATGTACAACATGAGTGTAGATCTCAGTATCAGTTTTTATTTTGTATGTATAGACAACTACATTGTGCCATATCTCTAGATATTGTGCCAAAAGTCACTGTTACCATTGGGGGGTGGGGTGTTTGAAAATGTAATGAGATCAAAAACTTTGTTGCACTACATCGTCCCCACATCATTTGACATCATTTACAATTTTAGTGCATATGACAAAACAGAGGTTTGACAATTCACACCCTGCACAACTTTACTGAGGTGTGCACTGTATTTCTTATATTATTGGTTCACAGATTGGACCCTTCTAGCAAGTAATGGATTCTATACAACATTTTCATCAGTCTCTGTTTTCCTGATGCTTTTGAAAATTGCTGTTAATATTAGTCTACACGACTTTTCCTTTAAAAAGCATATGGACTGTATTTGAAAAAGAAGTATTGAATAAATGGAAAATTATATAAACTTTTCTTTTCTTTCAGTATGTTTTTCCTACATTGATAAAAAAAAAACATCTAAATGCCTATGAGCACGTACCAAAGGCAATAGAGATTATCAGGAAAACTTTGATTCTTGTATGTTCTATTGCAGTTTTTTCATTTTCAATTTACCAGTAAAGTGAAACTGTCAGTAATAACTATGTAATTAAATAGTGCATTACTGCCTAGCTATATATTAGAATAGCCACTTGAATTTAGACTGTAAGCCCAATGGGGCAGGGACTGATGTGAGTGAGTTCTCTGTACAGCGCTGCGGAATTAGTGGCGCTATATAAATAGATGGTGATGATGATGATCCAAACATGTTTACTTATTTACCTGCTATAAATTTCCATAATTTCTAAATGCTAGTCTACCAATACATTAGTACAAAAATAATTACAATTACTTCTATGATATGTTGACATCATTTCAAAGGTCCAGTCCTGCAATGTGTTGGCAAAATCACAGGAAAGGGAAATCCTTGTGTACCCTGGGTGAAAATGATTGTTTTCATTAAACATCGTTATTGCTCATCCCTGCAGCATGCTGGTGTCTTATATAAGGATTTGCCAGTGCCCTAAGATAGAGTGCGACTGGATTAGATCTACACAGTTTGCAATTCCACTTTTTCTATTTATAAAACACTGAAAGTATGCTGTTACTTGTAACAGGTTTTACAATTTAGTGCAGTTCCTACATAGAAATTGGTAAACTTTCCATACATAATTTAATTTATCTGGCAGGTATCTATATTGATTAAGTCATTTACTTTTATTCTCTCTTATGTAGCTTACCAATTATATTACTGTGTTACAGGTTAATGACACACAACATGTACAGTGCAGTGCTTAGGATAGACAGCCCCCAGAATCCTGCCTACAATGAGTGATAAGCACTGTCTTCCTACAGAAATTGAGGTTATTAAAGAGATTAATCACCTGATAATATTTAGGAGGAGCCTTATATCTGTAGTGACTTCTTCCAAGTTCCAATGCTAGATCTTCCAGCTGAGCAGAATTATCGATCCGAGCAACACTCTTCTCCACAAATGATAAGACCCTAATAATGAATGACTTGGTGAACCACAATGATTATTACAGCAATATGATTTGTAGAGCCTGTGTATTGCACAAACCTTCCTTATTGTCTCATGATCTAGGGACTAGTTCTCAAGGAAACCGTAACTGCCTAAGGCTAGACAATATCCTTGCTGGAACATAATGGTTAATCAACATGACAGAGCCACTGAGTAGGAATATCAATACTCTTAGGGCTAGATTTACTAAGCTGCGGGTTTGAAAAAGTGGGGATGTTGCCTATAGCAACCATTCAGATTCTAGCTGTCATTTTGTAGAATGTACTAAATAAATGAAAGCTAGAATCTGATTGGTTGCTATAGGCAACAACCCCACTTTTTCAAACCCGCAGCTTAGTAAATCTAGCCCTTAGAGTGACCCTGTGTGGTACCATTGGCATATATGATCTGCATTGCTAAGCAAGCAATTATATGAGCAGGTAAATATGCTGTTTTGTGTGGGTATGCAAATCTGTAAACTAAATCATGGCTCATAATAGATATCGCAACCAACTTATTGTCTCACTTCAGAAACATAATAAATTAAATATAATAAACATTTTTTTTTACTAAGTATAGCAGAAATATAGAAGGTTTATTGATTTTGATGCCACAGTCTTCAACAGTTAAAGCTACAATGTTTTCTCCCTAATGAATCTAGAGTATGTAATGGCAGTCCACAATTTCCATTGTAAGTATTTTTTTGTCTTTCATACACAAAAAGAAATTGTAGACCCCACTCTCCTGTTAACTTGTGAATACACTTTTTACAAGGGACATATGCCTAATATTTAAGGGAAACATTTTTGGTTTATTGTCTTGTATCACAATCTCTATTCTATTACTATTCTTTAATCAAGATCGGGGGATCCTCTAGTAGAAGCCTTGTCTCATACCACCTAGTGTTTTGAAAGCAGTGGTGAATGTGTTATTAGATTAATTGCGGGAGCCTGTTAATAAAACTCTCCCAGATCTCAAAAGTTTTCGTGTGTGTGTGTGTGTGAGTCTTTATGCAGTCTCCAGCCATCCATTCCATCCGAAAACAAAGAAAAGTTTATTGTATATTTTTTTAAACTGCCCTGTATTTGTGGCACTGCTCAGTTCGAAGAACTGCACATGCGAACAGACATCTCCGCTCTTCGGAGCAGAGCTGACAGCACTGAAATCCTTCAATTATGATGATAATGTACTCCAGCTGAAGCTGGCATACATCATCAAGACAAGCTACCGGAAAAAACTTTTTTTTCGGAACTTGTTAGATTGCGGTTTGGAGCAGTCACCATACTGTAGAATGGTGACTGCTCCCAAAAATGTAAAGGAATGCAAATGAGCAGATATCCACGATATCTGCTGCGATGCACCCTTCTTAAATATGCGGGACACAAAGATGGGCATGTATTTTACGATAAGTGCACGAGAGTGCACTATCACAATTTGTTAAATATGCCCATTAGTGAGGAAGTGCGGACTCTATATACTCTGCTTAATCATCACTAGAACCTAAACAGAGGACATGGGGCGGGCTGGACCAGGGGGCAGGGGGGCATCGGTCCCCCGGGCCACTCGGAGTGACAGCCGTTTGGGCCGCACAGGTGGCCGCATCATATGACACGCGATGCAGCAGCTGCATGTTGTCAGCCCGCACCTGCAGAGGACTTTGAAGTCAACACAAAATTTAGTTTAGTAACATATACTGTTCATTCTGCACAATGTATGCATACCAACACAATTGTCTTTTGGGTCTTATAGATCCAAATTCTTTCCTTCTGAACTGTCCTTTGTATAGAAGAGTTGGTAAACGTAGTTCTTAATGAAATTAATTTCAGGTGTCACATTTTGGGCATTTGAAACGTTGAGAAGTATGGTACATGTATAGAGGAAGTCAATGATGTTTACTGAGTAGCAAAACCAGTCAATAGCTCACTTGTCTTGCTATAATTCTGGAAGAGTGCTCAAGTGAGGAATCTTTTCATTTATGATGTCTCCAGCTGCGTACTCCCTAACACTGCTACAGTAACATTTGCTAGCTGGTGCACAGTGTCATTATTTCAGAGTGTTACTCAATCCTATTTACTCATTGTTGTAAAACAAGCACTTGTGCCTCTTGTTTCAATTACCATATCTCATTTAAGACATTTTCACTAGAGAGCAGGTATTTCTCACCTTCTATTGAGTGTATATATATATAAATATGTATGCTATATGGCACTGATGCTTTATAAAGACTAAATCAGGGATGGATATGACACCTGTTCGCTTGCACAGGGGCCCTTTTTATACTGGGGGCCCATTCGATTTTATACATTATCTTTACATATATAACTTTATTTGTATATATTTCTCCACCTCTCCAATGCCTGTGCTTAATGCTAGCCAAACATATGCTCTCAGCTATGTAAACAAGTTTGGTAAACAGTATGGTGGAGGAGATACAAATCCAGTTATAAACGGGTGAGGAAGTGCAAGTTCGGTCATTGATCCAGCAAAGGTACTAAAATTTCATGCTAAACTTTCCTACACAGAGCAGGCAGCATAAGTGCTAAGTTCCTATCACACAAGTGCTGCTTAGGTCTGTGAATGCTATCGACAGCATTTATAGAACAAATCAGTGTTAGTATTTCAGGAACTTAGAACGTACACTAAGGGGTAAATGTATCAAGCTGAGAGTTTTCTGGCGGGTTTGAAATACCAATCAGATTCTAGCTATCATTTATTTAGTACATTCTACAAAATGATAGCTAGAATCTGATTGGTTGCTATAGGCAACATCTCCACTTTTCAAACTCGCCGGATAACTCTCAGCTTGATACATTTACCCCTAAATGTTATGTGCAGCAAAACAGTATATAAATGCACAGTTGTCTAGGCTAATAGATGCAGCTGTGCAAAGCACCGGTAAGCTATTAGCCTACTCACAAAGCATTGCTCTGCAGGGGGGTTAGGAGGAGATGCAGTCACTTTATTCCTAGTTAGACCCCTTCCCAATGATCTGTGAGTAAATGTATCAAGCTGAGAGTTTTCTGGCGGGTTTGAAAAACCAATCAGATTCTAGCTATCATTTATTTAGTAAATTCTACAAAATGCTAGCTACAATCTGATTGGTTGCTATAGGCAATATCTCCACTTTTCAAACTCGCCGGAAAACTCTCAACTTTGTACATTTACCCCCTGGACTTTCCAGCTATTAAAGATGCACAACCATGTAGGGAAATACTTTACTTCATTCTTTACCTTGCTTCCTTACCCTAGCTAGAGTGCCTACATTTCTCCCACAACCCTGGCAGGGTGGGAGGGGTGTAAGATGAAGGACAATCACAAGCCACGGTGAAGAGGTTGTGGGTCAGCTGTCAATTAAAGATGGTTAGCTTAATTCAGTGATGGGCAACAGGTGGCCCTAGGGCCATGCAGCCCTCCGCTTCACCCGCGGCTCCCAGCTCCTTCATGGTTCTTTTTTTTTTTTGCTATAGCATGTAACACTTGTATAAAATGCTTGCTGAAATGTTATTACAGAGAGTGCCTCTTTCTTTGATTCAATGTAATGTTTTAACTTCTTACTGAGATTAAGGGTAATATGCTGCCCTATTGAATGTCATAAGGCTGACCCACGTGGCCCCTTAAGTGTTTCGGGTTGCCCATCACTGGCTTACTTGATTTGCTGGTTCTGTAATAGAGCCATGGGAAAAAAGACTGCCAAAGCTGCCTGTGGGACTCTGGCTAGGGTAAGGGGGCAGGTTAGTAAAATATTTTCCTAGGTGGTAGTGCAGTGTTGGTTTTAATTCCTCATTTTAGGCACAATACTCTGGGGTGTGAATACCTATTGCAATAGAATTAGATTTCTCAGATGTATAGAATGTGTGGAATTCTGTATGTTAACTATTTGATTAGATGGAGCTCCTGTTCAACATATTAAAAGCGCACATATGTCTTGTATTTGCTAGGCAGTTTTGATGATTTGTTGTGAAAGCAGAAAGAAAGAGTGAAGAGTGCGGTGAGGTGGAAGAGAGGAGGTGGAAGGTGTAGCACACTTATATGTGAAAGTATATTCACACATGCAACTTATTTATATCTAGACTCTATTGTATTGCAAGTAGATTCCTTATCTAGCCATACTGTGCCGAAAAGGTGATTTTCATCAGTGAATACAATTTGCTTTGCTTAGTTCAGAACAAAAATACCATAAAGAGAGTTTAACCAATTGTTTAGATTCACAGTGTTAGTAAAATTCTGTAACAATTTGGATTTATGAAGATAATTTTATTTAAAGGTGCTTTATACCACATGTCCTCTGTGCCACCTTGTCTCCACTTCTATTTCCTATCACCCCTCCTTCTTGCTGCATTGGTTTGTGTGCAATTATATGTGAGAAGAGGGCGTGCATGGGTATAGGGTGCTGAATTTGGGTGGTGAAAGGGGGCCTAAATATTATTCCTGAACAAATGACCCTGACTGAACATGCCTGACACTGGACTGGATAGTAAGTGTGAAGCAAGAGAAAGATGTCTAACTAGATACATGACATCATGATTTACCTCAGTCCATGAGCCCGCAGGTCTTTACTGTTTGCCAGTCCATGTAGATCATCCACATCACGGAAGAGAAAAAACACATCTTTACACTCAGGGTGCGTTTCAAAGAGCCTGAAATCACATGACTTGCATTTATTAACCCTTTCACTACTGCAAGTTTGCAAGACTACTGTGTATTTTTTGTATCTGATTATAAATAAGAATAATCATTAGTTAAGGGGAGGTTAAGTGCTTCCTGCCTTACCTGATAAACAGAATAACTCCAACTTTAGCAATATCTTGCTGAATGAGTCTCCAGGACTCTAGAAGCAGCTGCCTTTGCTGTAGAGATAGGTCGAGGGTGGGTAACAAGGGTTCAGGTGCTACATGGTCCACTGAAGTTCTTCGTGGCCATCCCCATCCTGACAGGACACATCCCATCACTTCTTCACCTGTCAGTCTCTCTGTGGGCTTCAGCACATAAACTTGTAAGCTGAGGAAGTGCACATGCTAAGTCCTGCCTTTTCAGTCTGGAAAGATCAGTTACACCCACAGATTGTCTTCGCCTGAGACTAAAAGCTTGAGATGTCGCCACTTAAAGCACCAGCCACAATTTTCACATTTACAGTCCCAATCTCTGCTGCTCTCAGTAACAGCTTCTTGTCTCCTATGAAGACCATGAGGCTCCAGCTGTGACAAGGAGGAGGCAGTCTGTGCCCGCTGGAGATCCTCAGATGTTGTGTGTCTGTCATGGCTTCAGGGAAGTAAGAGACATGCTAATAACTCATTAGAGGTAGCGAGACGTGTGCAAGTTACCAAACTGTCCTTATGACAAATCAGCTCTTCTCTGACAGCATCCATGTCACCCTGAGCTCAATGTTGTTTGTCACTTCCAGTGTAAACAAAAGAAGAAGCATCTGCATGGCACTGGGAGCGTATATAGTGCTTGACTGTTCGTTTATTACACACCTCAAGTGCAGTCAACATGTAAACAAATAAAATTCTCCAGATGCCACAAAGGGTAGGCTGCTTGGCTCCATCATAATGGAACCGATTAAAACATTAACCTATGGTGGATTGAAATAAATGTATGGTTGTATTTATATGAAGATAATGTTGGAAAACAAGTTTCAAAGGAGGAAAACAATCACGCAATCTAAAATCTCATGCCTAGCAGCACATACATAACCACCTGTCATTTAGTTGCCTTCTGCATCAAATAAGAGTTTATTATGGAACAGTAGCAGAGTATAAATATGATTCAAGTGCCATTTCTGATTTGAACATGAGTGTTACTGCAGAAGAGGATTAATAAGGCACCTTCCTTTGCTCATAATCCATAAAACAAGATTCCGTGTTTTAAAAAAGATAGTCGACATGGGGTGGGATGGAGTTGGCATATATATGTGGCATTAATGATTTGACATGGCACAAGTAAAGCACATTGTGCTTTACAGGGGCATTGCTAGGTTCTGTACATACAAAGACAAACTGCAATACTAAGCTTAGCACATTTGTAGTCGTTTCAACCATAGCATTGCATGTGACACTAATAAAAGAGAACATTTCTGTTTATTATAGCTAGTATAGTGTTAGAGTCATGTGATGGATTAAATAAAACAAAATAGTTACTATAAATAAAATAGACTTGGCTCATGTTCTTGAGACTGGTGCAAGGGCAGCGCAACACCCCCGATAGTGCAGATATGCAGATGAAAACCCCAATGTCCTCAATGTCCGCTTCTCTCAGGCATAATATGAAACATCAATCAGGGTTAATTAATTAATTAATTAATTACGGGCTAACCCAAATGGTAATAGCAGAGCATGCTTTTTGGAGAGATTTTTCCCCTTTACAAGATATAAACCTTTGTGTCACTTTCCAAACAGCAATAATCGTATACATATAGCATGACAAAATATATGTGATGACCCACAAAAGCACAATTGCTCATATAGAGATGTGCTGAACTGTGTAAGTCTTGTTCTCCTGAAATAATTTGTAAGAATTTCAAAATGATTTACAATATTAGCATCTTGCAAAGGCGTCACCAACACCACAACAGGTAAACTATATCAATACCTCTTTCATAGGTTATGCATCGGTCGTGGGGATCTGTTTTAATATTGTGAAACACTGCATAAACCTATTTAGTATTAACAAAGGAATAAATACTCTAAATTTGCCAATTTCCCCCCAAAATGTAATTATAGTCTGTATTTATAGCATCTCTAACTCTGCAGATCAACTTTAATGAAAATTGTTTATGGAGCAGATAAACAGAAAATTTAGAGTATAAAACTGAAATGAGAGACTATAAACTTAATTGGCCGCTTTAAATGATATGCCTTCAGACCAATAATAATCAATTTACTTCCATTACTGTACTAGAAAGGATCATTTTTATATGCAATACTTACTAACACATTAGTGATGTTATCACTTCTCAGACTCCAAACTTCAGCACTCCAGTCCAGCTAAATTGCATTCTACAGTGTTTGGTGCCAAAACCCATTTCTGTAGTTTTAAAACAAGAGAGCTTAATGACGTGTTTCTTTATGTCCAACCAGCTGGTGCTCCAGACTCACCCAGTGAACCTCTACCAGCTGTAGCCACAGTTATGTACATGTGCTCCTAGGAATCCGCGTTGCAAGGGGATTACTAGGAATTCTTAAAGACTTTCAGTGTATAAAGTTCCTTGAAATTATTATGACATAATTCCTTGTCTTGTCCTATCAGAATACAATTCAATCTCCCCAATGAAATTAAAAAACTTAAAAATCAAAGAAATTTAAAAAAATACTACTACTATAAATAGTGGGGTTAAATATTAAGGATCTGCTATTTTTTCTACAATGGCATGGTCTACAATCAGTGGTCGAAGTGGACATTTAGTGGTATGGAAAATTAGAAGTGACGGTATGAAAAAATGTAATGGGAATATAAGTGAATGGAATTTGATAGTTTTACAATGAAGGCAGTAGGAGAAGTGGTGATATGGCAAACTATTTATAGACCCCCACTTTGACCACTGTGAACAATATCAAGCAGTCAAGCCATGTTGTTTTGAGAATTGGTCACAGTTTGATTCTTGAAATGGGTTTGCGAATAAGCTCGAAAATCAGTTCTAAAATTTGTCGGAGGTTTAGATGTGGTTAAAAAAAAAAATCGAAAATAAAACCTGCTCAAGCATGTTCGAGTTGATTTGCACAAAATAGTTGCTTTGTGTTTTTTTACAAGATAAAAAAACACTAATTAAAAACACTAAAATTAATGCGAACAGCAAACTTTGACCGTGAATCTCGATTGCTATCCGCAAACTCAAAACCTAACCTGACTGGAAATTTTTATCCCGGGGGTAAAGTTTGGTTCTTGGACATGGCTCAGCAGCCTATTAGAATCATTTTAAAGGGATAAAAATGCAGGTAGCCTAGTGACCAGCACAAGGTAGTCCACGATGGGACCAGCCTGGAGGAGAGTTGCCCCCCTCCCGCGCAGCGCAGCGCAGCCAGCCCCTGATCAGTGAGCGCAAGTTGCAATTTTCGAACTGCAAGTTCAAAATTATCATCCATAGCTGATCGTACTGCAAACAATGAGGTCAAACTGGTTCAAAATGTTAGTAAAGAATATTTCCCAGAGCGCTTCAAAAACACCACAGCAGCCCAAATCACAACACCAGGAACACCACCCTCCTGAACAATCAATAATAAACAAACATGAAGGAAATAGGTGCTAGATACATGTCATATAAAAAAGTCCAAAAAAACAGTTTTAATAGTCCAAAGAAATTTCACTCCTTATGGTTCCTCTTCTCCCCTCCTCTTCACCGTTGTATCATCCTCAGGTAGGAGAAAGCCAGGGAGAGAAGAGATGCATATAATAGTGAAGTATGTTCAGGGCCGGCGCTCTAATTAGGCAACCTTAGGCAGCTGCCTAGGGCGCCGTGCTCTGGGGGGCGCCACTCAAGCCAAATATAATAAACAATGTCCCTTAATGCTAGCGTCAGCCGCGGACATGATTAAGATGACCTATTTGCTGTTATAAACGCAGCGCACCTCATGAATTGACCTGGATCAGCAACTGAGTCATTCAGTGACTCTTTGAACAGCTGCGGAGTAAGGCGCCCTCCCCTTCACTGCTACACAGTTATTCTCCGCCCACGGAGGAGGTCCTGAGGGAGCAATGGTGTCCAGGGCCTCACTCACACTTGGATCGCTGTCATGTGTGCCTGTCCTCTCCCCCCCTGCCCATATGTCTCCCCCTGCCCATGTGTGCCCGTGTCCCCCTGCCCATGTGTGCCCGTGTCCCCCTGCCCATTTGTGCCCGTGTCCCCCACCCTTTTGAATGTATGCAACTCTTACTAGACAATAGGGACCCCCCCCCACCTGTCTGTGTATGCTTTGGGCTCCCTAAAGACTTCAGTCAGCTCTGATGGTGGCTATGTTATGTTATAGCCTTTGAACAGCAGCAGTTGAGACTAACGATGAGCAATCCGAGCCCACCCGAACAGTGCGGATCCGAGGGCGATCCGAGCACTGTTCGGGTATTTCCGGCGGGGAGAAACAGTGAAAACGAGGCTCTGACTCCAAATCCCACCGTCGGATCTCGCGATATTCGGATTCTATAAATTCCCCGCTTGCCGCCGCCATGTTCAGTCGGGCATTGATCAGGAATCGGGAGGTTGGGTTTTTAGACTTAATCTGTTTTGGAGATAAGGAAAGGCAGCCTATCGATGTTGTAGAAAGGGCAAAAACAGTATCATCACTGAATGAGGCTACACAAACTAAAAACAAAGCGTGCAACAGGAGTTGCTGGAGTTTGATCCTGATAAAAGGGGTTGATATTTCTACCATATATAAAACACTTAATACCTTCATGACTGGAGGCTATCATTTACTTGCATATTGGAGTAAATGTATTTTCTCTTATGGGCATTAGATGTAGAACATGTTGACAAATAATTGGCACAAATATAATCTTCCTTTTTTTTTCCCTTGATATGTTCGCTTGGGTTATCCCATGTATCTCTCAGGATGTCTCTACCATGGATGAGAATTTTTAGTGGTGCTGTGTCCTGTGCTCTGTCCTGCTAAGTCCATTGTTATAAAAAAAATTATAAAAAAATTATAAAAAAAATATATGAATAAATTATAAAAAAAGTCTAAAAAAAATTTGACTGCAATATCTAACTACATTCACTGTTCCTGCAGTCCAGAAATATTAGTACTGCAATATTTAACTACGTTCACTGTTCCTGCAGTCCAGAAATATTAGTACTGCAATATTTAACTACGTTCACTGTTCCTGCAGTATAAAGGAATTTGTACTGCTGTATAACTCCAGTCCAGTGGTACTGTCCTGTGCCGCATATAATTTTTAAAGCCTTTGCCGGGTGTGTGTGGTTTAGGGGTACGCTCTCTTGTGCTGGATATAATGGAGTACAAAAATTTGGAGGATAAAGTAGGGAAAGATCAAGAACCACTTCCCCCTAATGCTGAAGCTGCTGCCACTAGTCATGACATAGACGATGAAATGCCATCAACGTCGTCTGCCAAGGCCGATGCCCAATCTCCTAGTAGAGGGCATGTAAAATCCAAAAAGCCAAAGTTCACTAAAATTAGCAAAAAAACAAAACCTTTTGGCCTAAAAACAATATTGTGAGGTGTTCAGAATAGACTAGAAATGAGTGGAAATGAATGTTATTGAGGTTAATAATAGTGTAGGAGTGAAAAAAAAAAAAATATGGATTTTAGCACTTTTTATGCTTTTTAAAAAAAAAAAATCAGAGCTCAAAACCCTAAATCAGAACCAAAACCTTGAGTGGGGTGTTTTGGCAAAACCAATCAGAACCCAAACCTGAAGCTAATCAGAACCCAAAACACGAAAAGTGGCCGGTGCACACCCCTAGTTGAGACACCAGCTCTGTGACACCCTGACAGACAGTATACATTAATTTTGAATTTTTAGGTAAGATGCTGACTTTAGTCTTTAAATAAACAACCATAAACAAAAACCTATACTCATGTACTATATGTCACGCACCGTCCCTGTGTCTCATCCTCCGCACAGGGACGGGAGCTCTCCTCCGATGTCAGACGGCCGGTTGCTAGGCAACCGGTCGTCACTTCCGGGTCCCGGCAGTATTCGGTGGTGGTGTTCAGCGTCACCACCGCCGTAGGCAGCCCTGCCCCCTGTCTCCCCCTATAAAAGGCTGACTCTGACACATGATGGGTGCCAGAGTATTAGGTCCCATCCTTGCTCCAGCATTCCTGTTGTCTGCTATCTGTTTCTCCATTGTATTACCCGGCTTGTCCTGACCATTCCTTCTCTGTGCTCCCTGTGTATTGACTTCTGCTTGTTATTGACCATTCTCCTGCGCTTCTGATACCTGACCCGGCTAACTCCTGACTACGAATTTTGGACTCTCCCCGTGGCAACTATTGATATCTTGGTTCCGACCCGGCCTGCCTGACACCGCTTCCATCCTTGCTTCACTGGTTGCTCCCTCTGAGGACCGCGACCTGCGTGTTTTCGCAGCGAAGACCATACTTCCTTGCGGGGGTTCCTGGTGAATACCTGGAACACGTTAGACTCCGCGCCTCTTTGGTGAGTAGTGCCAAAACCAGTAAGAAATACTCTTGAATCGTGACACTATACTCATGTCAACTTATACTCAATATACTCAGAAATGTAGAAATAATATAGAAGGATGTTGTACTCCCAATAAGTTCACGCTAGAAAAATACCTTTATTATATTTGAAGCTTTCAGTTCTCTTCTTGATGAGTTTATGAATGTGGGTCGAGGATAATGGGGGGGTGGGGGGGGGCGGTAGGCTGAAGCTTTGCCTAGGGTGCCCAGAAACCTAGCACCGGCCCTGAGTACGTTATGATGTGGATAAATTCTAGCATTCAAAAAGATACCTCACCAAGTGGGGAAGAGGAAAACAGAGCACCCCAAATATCTTGAGTGAGGAAAACAGATGTAGACTCAATCACCATAGGTTCCATCAAAACCCCTAATGGTAGTATGCTTACATCAATCTCAGATAATACAGGTAGGTCACATATCAAACGAAATTCACACACCAGGGGGTCTTGTATCTTCTCTATATCCTTCTTTCAAGGCAGATATAGAGGAATGCAGATGTCTTCAGATGATGACTCGCTGTGTTGCCGGCTCTTGATTTTCGCGTGAATTTCGTAACGGGGACACAAGACCTCAAGTAATTGTCTAACACCAGCTGCATTAATAGTGGATATTGGATGCAGATCTAATACTAGCATAGTCCCCATTGGGTTTGTGATCTGCTTTGCGACTAGGTGACAGCTTTCTTACTTTCTGCCTCTAACAAAGGATTGTTTAACAGTCAACTGTTGTAAACTACTAGTAGTCTTCTTCTTGGTCTGCTTCTGGGTTGAAGATCCACCCCAGCAGCAGCAGCAGCGGGACTAATGCTCAATAATTCTTCAGAGGAATCATGGTTAGTGGAGGAGTCATCTAGCGTTAGCAACCTGGATGCAGGACTAACTCCCATCACTTGTGAGGATATTGATGATGAAGCTGTTGGGGGGTGTAGATTGCAGGTGCTGGAATCTAGATGAGAGAAGAGAGGTAGCTGATGCTGGACTGCTTGTTGTTATTTTTATAACATAATAATTCAAATGCCGTGACATGGATGAGGATCCTAGATGGTTAAGGTCCCTACCTCTACTGAGTGTGGCTTTACAAACGCTACAAATGGCTAGACAACTGTTGTCAGGATTTGTGTAAAAATAATTGCATACATAAGAGGTGGATATTTGGTCTTATGCCCAGGCATGACAATGGCCTTCTTCTTATCACTAGCAAGAACTGCTGCAATCTTTGTTTGAAAGTCTATGAAAATAATATTGTGACCTGTGAGGTGGTCAAAATTGACTGCAAATAACTTTAAATTAGTGTTATTGAGGTTAATAATAATGTAGGATAAAAAAAAAATAGTAAAATTATGTGATTTTAGCATATTTTAGTAATTTTTCTAAAAAAATACAGATCCAAAATAAAAATCAAAACACACGAGGGTGGTTTTGCCAAAACCAAAACCAAAACATGAAGCTAATCCAGATCCAAAACCAAAACCACTTCACGGGGGTCAGTGAGCATCTCTAATATTTAGTGAGTGCATCAGAGGATACTACTATAAGGAAGAGAGGATCATACGGAGACGTAAATAATTGCCTTAAAATGGCATTGAATTGCTGCTTACGTTATCTATGATTGCTTCAGTGTTGTACTAAGCTCTTGTAGAATGATGGACAGAGAAATAATAGATGAGACTAACAATATAACTGCACATTATCCAGAAGATCTGTACAAAGGAGTATAAATATACTTAAGTTTGCCAAAGGAAAAAGCTGTCACACGCCTTCATCACAAGCATTAGGACATTTTTTCTAATGTATCTGTTTCTCTCATTTAGCACTTGTAAAAATAAACTGTGATAGCAATGCAGGATGAGATGCTAAAAGCATTAACTCTGATGAGCATTGAGAGTCAACTGATGCGAGGAATCTGATTTGAAACTTAAAATAAGAAAATATGACTTATTAGATAGACTAAACTACACTGGGATAATGTACCGTATATACTCGTGTATAAGCCGAGTTTTTCAGCACATTTTTTGTGCTGAAAAAAGCCCTCCTCGGCTTATACATGAGTGAACTCCTGTTCTCCCGTCCCTCAGCTTTTAACTTCCACAGTGGAACGTATGTGCGTTCCACTGACAGGAAGTTCGGCATTTGGAACGCAAACTTGCGTTCCAAATGCCGAACTTCCTGTCTGTGGAACACTGAGACCTCCTCCGCAGTGGAACGCACATGCGCACATGCGTTCCACTGCGGAGGAGGTCTCAGCAACAATAGCATCAAATGTAATTGGCATTAACTGGCGCAATGAGGAGACATGGAACTGGGGTTTTGACTTGCAGCCTATTTGCACATTGGACCCTTAATTGTGGACACTCTTAAAAATCTAGCGATCCCAACAGCGCAGTGGAGAAGACCCCGAGGGAGGAAAACTCCATGATTCTGGTAAGGTGCAGCAACTTTTAGTAGCCCGCCACAACCAGGGTTTTAATCACTACAGCATCAATTTGTTCATATTTCAGGCGCTGGTAGCAATGGTTGCTAAAAACAGGAACTAAAATGTTAGTTTAGGTAACATATTCAGGGAGATATTAGACTCCAATTTTCCCAACCTATCTGCCATGTCCTGCTGGATCCACCAGAAACTGTAAGATATTAGTTCCCCTCCATCACTTACATATGTCTCCTGTTTACCAGTAGCTGCTGCATTTCCCACCCTAGGCTTATACTCGAGTCAATAAGTTTTCCCAGTTTTTTTAGGTAAAATTAGGTGCCTCGGCTTATACTCGGGTCGACTTATACTCGAGTATATACGGTATTTATTTAGAATTGTAATGATAAATAATTGAAGCTGTTACAGATTTGCCAGTTAGGTGAGAGTAACTGTCTCTGTCTCTCTACACACTTTAGTCAACACCAAATTAGTTTGCATGAGTCATAGTATTCAGGGCTTGTACCATCATTTGTGGAGCTATATTTATATATATATATATATATATATATATATATATATATATATATATATATATATATATATAAAAGGTTTGTTGGTATATAAAGCGTGGGACAGTAATAAAAAAGATTTATAACTGAATTTAATGCTGATTGGAGAAGGATTAAACATATTCTCAATAAACATTGGTGTATTGTAAAAATGGATCCCATCTTGAGCTCTGTATGGACTGATAAACCAGATATTGTATTTAGGAAAACTAAAGATCTTGAGGCTTTGTTGGCACCATGCATGTTACAGAGCAATAAAGAGGGAAAGGAACCTTTTTTGTCTAGTATTACTAATGGCTTTGTAAAATGTTCTTAGTGCAATGTTTGCAAATGGGTAAATGAGTTCAAGATGCAAGGGATAATTAATTGTCAAAACACTTCAGTTATATATATAGTAGAATGTCCATGCCATTTAAATTATGTTGGCAAAACAAAAGGGATGTTGAAAATATGCACTTAAGAACATGCATGGGCAATTAAGAATAAATCTGCTATACATTCAATCTCAATACATTTTTCTGCATTTCATAATGGAGACCCTAGCCTACTTACGTTTAAAGCCATAGAACATGTTAGACTTGGCCCAAGAGGGGGAGATCTTGTTAAAAAACTGACCTGCAGGGAGATGTTCTGGATTTTTAAATTGGGAATCTTAGTACCATTAGCCTTAATGAGGCATTTGAAATAGCACCTTTCATCTGATATGTTCTAATATATTTTCTTGTTGTGTCTCTCACTTTTGTTTCTTAATTTCCATATCTATATACATTTTTAGTGCACTTTTAAGGTTTTTTTATATGTCTGCTATTTATCTATTTGTATAATTATTATGAGCAGACAATGTAGTTATTTTATATGTTTTGCATATGCTTTTGGATATTGTGATATATATTGAATTTAATGTGGATTTAAGTAACCCTAGTGTTTGTAAGGATAACGATTCATAAGCGGCAATTATGTTGGGACTATGTTAGTAATATTGCTATTTTATGTAATCCAAGTTGAGGTCAGATGTTATGTATTTTTAATGCCCCTTCAAGCATCGGAGTGAGGGCGGAAGTGATGTGCCGTCCATGGGTGGAAGTGATGTCCTCAGTTATGGGCGGATTGATCCATGGAGAACTGCAGCTTTTCCGCGAATGCTCTTTGATTGATGCTATTCAGTGATTGGTTATACAGACTATTTAATCTAGGACTTCATACTATGCTACTACTACCTTTTGATAAAGTCATTTGTATGACGAAATGTGTTAAGGAAACAGATTTTGGTCTTCTCAGCTTGCTCTGAAGTTCACTGTTTCTGGATAGTGAGCCTCCTCCTGAGACCAGCTGCGTGAGAGACTTGATCTACAGATAAGCTTTCTATTTATGTCTTTTATGCACGGGCATTAATTTGCTATTTTATGGATACAATATAATAAATATTTTTATGTGAATTCATGAGAAGTACCTAGTGTTTAGGGGTGGGGTACACCGATGATGGTCACACCGACACAGTGGACACCTACAATAAAGGAACGATTTAAGGAAAAAACGACAGGTAGAATGACAGACTTACCTTAAAAACGACTCTGCAGATCTCCGATGCCAGCAGAAGAATGACAGCACCTCCTTCCAACTGTCCAGGTCTCCGACAGCACTGTGTGATGTCAATGCACCCTTCATGCCTTTAAATTAAAAGTGGCAATGCACTGCGGGGACACTGTTTAAACAGTGTCCCTGTGGGGTCTTGACATTGGCGGTTTAAATTTAAAGGCATGAAGGAGTGACAGCGTTCTTGTCACTCACCTAGCAGCAGTTGCCTGAAAAACTGGAGAAGACGTCATCGTGTCATGTACCACTTGAGCTTTCAACTAGCTCAGCTGGAGCTAATTGCTCTCTTGAGATCTGGGTCAGTTGAAAAGAAAGAGAAGACATAGCTCATAAACCTAGGATCAAGCACATTTATAAAAATGTAGGGATCTGATTTCAAGATGTTGATAACTGACGAAGTGAATAAAGTACTTCTATCTACAATGCTGACATACTTAGCGGAGTTGCTTTGTTTCATCTCCTCCTTCAATTTCTCAAGCTACATTTGCCAAAAGTCTAATTAGGGGAATCACTTTACTTAAGTTAGTAGTGTCTGAACTCACTTCACAGGTGACTAACTTGACTGGTTTCAGCACTTTGCACAACAAGGAAATTATTCTCCACTGCGCTGGACTAAAAAACACTGTCCCTCAAATTCTATTCTTTTTGCAGCTACTGCAATCTCCTACATGCTGTTGCAGAATGACGAAAATGACCCAAAATATTTCAGGACACAGATAACATTTGCTGCATATCACTGTCATTTTTCAAAAAGCTCTGCACACCCAAGTTAATTGTGTGAGCAAAACAGGGAATGAGATGGAATTCACCCTGCTGTAATGCTCTCACAATATTGGTGGCGTTATCAGAAATCACATATCCTGAGGAGAGTCCAAGCTGGATAAGCCATGTTGCAATAAAATCCCTTAGTTTTTCAAACAGGTTGTCAGCTGTATATGCCTTTTAGTGAAGCTGGTGCTACAAAGAGTAGCCTGCCTCTGAAAAATCTGACGTATTTGGGTACATGCTGCTTGTGAAGTTGAATCACCAACCCAGTGGGCTGTCAGTCATATAATCTTTAGTTTGCCCACTTCTGCTTGTCCAAATATCTGTGGTTAAGTGTCCAGTGGGTAGAATGGCATTTTGTAGCCCAATAATTACATTTTTACAAACCTTCTGACAGAGGTGAGGAATAGCTTTTCTAGTAAAATGGTGTTGTGATGGAATTTGGTAACAGGGACACACTACCTCAATTAACTGTCTAAAATGAACTGCATTGATAGTGGATATTGGACACAGATTTAATACTAGCATAGTTGCCATGGCATCTGTGATCCGCTTTGTGACTGGGTAACAGCTTTCATGCTTGCTTCCTCTTGAAAGGATTGTTTAACAGTCAATTGTTGTAAACTACTTGTAATCTTCTTCTTGGTCTGCTTTTGGGATGAAGATCCACCCCCAGCAGCAGCAGCATCTGCACTGGCGCTAAAGAATTCTTCTGAGGAATCCTGGATAGTGGAGGAGTCATCTTCCCGTAGCAACTTGGATCCAGGACTAACTGCAATTGCTAGTGAGGATATTTATGAGGACGGTGTTGTGGGTGTAGATTGCAGGTGCTGGGATCTAGGTGAGAGAAGGGAGCTAGCTGATGGTGGACTGCCTGTCGTTATTTTTTTAGCATAAGTTTCAGATTTTCCCAAAAGCTTCCCATGAACTCTCTTCAAATGGCATAACATGGATGAGGTTCGTAGATGTTAAGGTCCCTGACTGTGGCTTTACAAATGCTACAAATGCCTAGACAACTGTTGTCAGGATTTGGGTAAAGATAATTCCACACATAAGAGGTGGAATTTTTGGACTTCTGTCCAGGCATGACAATGTTCTTCTTCTTATCAATGGCAAGAACTGCTTCCACTGGTGGTCAACATCCTCATTAGCACCATTGTCCGCTACACAAATATCCACGGCTGCCAAGAGGAATTCAGGGCCCCGGTACAACAAATTCATGGGGCCCCCCTCATAGCTGAGCATGGTAAAAAAAAAATCGGCGTTGTGGTCATGCATTTGGGGGCGTGGCAAATTCGCCATTGGGGCGTGGCTAACACATCAAAATCACTCGGCTCTCAATTCGCACGAGCGTCACATATGTCCAAGCACTCCTGGCTTTCAGGACATCTAGCACCAAAGTGTAGTATAGAAAAAATGCAGTGTGTACACAAACAGTTCAGTCTTGGCCTCCACCTTACATTGGGCACAACACTCACCAAAAATTGACATTGTCCCTACTAGAATCACAACATTTCACATACTGTCCTGCTCTCTCCTACCTGTTCTTCTCACTTTCACCACCTGTTGCTGCATGTTTCTTTAGTTGCGGCTTGTCTGGATCCTGGAATGCTGGGGGCCCTATTTGGAAAAAAATAGCTACATTTAGATAATTCCAAACAACCCTGTCGTTAAAATCAATACCATCCACGATTAATAATTAGGCCTTCCTCCAGCTCCAATATTACAATAATGTGCCCCTTCATCATCGCCATGCCTTATGATCACACTGCGCCCTCCATGCTGCTTTTGCCCCCTTCATCTGGCTCCCCTTCATCACACTATACTATGCTGCTCCCCCCCTTTTTCAATCCCACTGGGCCATGCCTCCCCCCCTTTTTAACCTCACTGTGCCATGCTGCCCACCATTTTTTAACCCCACGGTGCCATGCTGACCCCTGTTTTTTAACCCCACTGTGCCATGCTGCCCCGTTTTTTAACCCCTCTGTGCCCCCCCTCATTTTTTTAACCCCTGTCATGCTGCCTCCCCCCCTCATTTTTTAACTTCTGTCATGCTGCCCCTCTCCCCGTTTTTAAACCCTCTATGCCCCCCTCATTTTTTAACCCCTGTCATGCTGCCTCCCCATTTTTTTAACTCCTCCGTGCCCCCCCTCGTTTTCCTCCCTGCACTTACCTTTTCTCCTTTCTTGGTCTTCTCTGCTGCTCTGTGCTCCATTGCTTCAGACTGACTTAATGCTGGGCATGACATGATGACATCACACCCGGCATTCAGACAGTCTGAATGGAGCACGGACCAGCAGAGAGGAGGGATGCCGGCTCCGAGATCAGGTGAGTATGTTTTGTTGTTTTTTTAAACTAGCCTGCTCCCCCCACCAACGACAGAGCCCCCCCCCCCTGCAAAAAAAATAAAAAAAATAAAAAAAGAAAGAAAAGAAAAAAAAACGTGTTTTTTTTTTTAAAAAAAAAAAAGCAGCAGCGCAAGGGCCTGGGCCGGGCCCCCTGACATGCCCGGGCCCGGGTAATTAGTACCCGCTCCCCCCCCTCTCTGCGGCCCTGCAAATATCCTCCTCATCCTGTTGCAATTCCAAAGTGGTATCCTCAATTTGTGTATCACTGGCTACACTTAGGCTGCTCGTCCACACATCTGTAGAAATGCTGAAAGAAGGCTTCTTTATGATTACACTATCAGCAAGGTCAGGCATACACATAGCACTCTCCTCAGGGATTTGTGTCATTTCTGAATCTGAACATACAGTTTCTTCTGCCTTACTGTTTTATTCCAGCTCGGCTTTTACACTTAAAAGTATTTTGACACCACTTTTTGAGTCTGAATGACAAGGTCTTGCATAGTCATGACTGACCTTACAAGAAGATGCCTCACTGACAGTTGCCGAACTACCACTCATACAGAAAGGTAAAGGCCTGATTCTTTCCTTGGTATACAAAGTGTAACATAAGTATGGCGCTCAAAGATCAGTCAATTTCAATACAATATGTTCTCAATTAAACACAATAAGTAAATATATCAGTTTTGCTTGACACAGTTCCAAAAAGAGTCCTACAATCAGCATATGAGGTATGTCTCAGTCTGTATGTAGATCTTATCAATAAGAAAATATTTTTTCTTTAAACTCCGGTGAATAAAATAATTCGATAAGGCATCCAATTAAACTAATATATGTATATGATGTATTGGGTTCAGTCCCACTCGAATTCCTTCATAAACAGCCTCTAAAGAAACACAGTTCCAGAATATCCAATGTAATTCAGCGTGTCATCTTCACAGAGGCTAGTTCCGTTCTTCCTCACTGCTTAATCCTGCACCGAAGCTCTGCAGTGTAATGTTCTTCTATATTTGCTATATTTGTATTGATAATTGTTCTTCTTGTTTCATCTGACCTGCTCACTGGTACCTTCAACCAGGGTGAGCAAATAAACATCACTTGCTTCAAAGACCTGCTTGGAAACTTCTCTATCCCTGTGACCTACAGATTAGACCCAACTCTAATCCGTTCCAAGCTGTTTCTGAGGTTTGGGCCCAGCTTTTCCGGTACCACCGCTCTGCCTGCTACCCAGAAGCTCTGGCCAGTGTGATAGGCGAGGGGGGATCCATCTACAGCAACCCTGGTCCATAGGAAGAGGTCAGGATTACCAGCCCAGGTACACTAGTAATGGGGTACACTAGCAGTGTCAGTTACCCAGAAGAAACCAGTTACTGGATGCTGATAAGGGGTGCAGTGGTGGCGGCATTTGTAAGCCTCTCCTAATGCGGTTAGAGGGCGCATTTGGGATAACGGAAGGGAACGGTGGCAAAGTAGCCCAGCCAGTTCTCAGCAACAACAGACAGGGTGGCAAAGGCAGTCCATCCTGTCACACTTACCATATAAGTATTTTACCTGTATCCATCCACAATTTATTACATTAACATTTAACTCCTACACTTATATGTTTCACCATATCCACCATCTCATATTAAATTTTACCGGTAGTCTAGATTTGCGCTCCTTTGAGATTCCATTACATGTTTTATAGTTGCGACAAGGGACATAGTGATATTTAGTCTTTTTCTCAACTTCGGAGACAACAGTCAAAGTTTATGAATGCAGAAAGTGTTCACTGATCTTTTAATAGAAAAGGTGTGAATGAAATACACAAAGCAAATTTACTTACATGGAGTGACTGGCTTGCACTTCCCTGGCTCTTAGATGCTGGTTTACAGTTAGGGATAAATCTGCCTAGGTGCAGAATTTGAAGCCAAGCCAACCATGCTGTACTGCAAGGAGTGGAAATGCAAACTTCTTTTGAATGCAGGGCAATACTGCATGTTCTTGCATGCTGCATGCACAGATGGGTTACGCATTGCCGATGCTGATAAATCCGACGCTGAGGACACCTACAAAAGAAAACTGATTTGAGCAAAAAAAAGACAAGAATATACACAGACTTACCTGATCAGCGACTGTCCACATATCCGATCCTAACAGAACACTGACAGGAGCTTCTTCCGAATGCACAGGTGTCCGGCAGTAGTGTCTAATGTCAGTGCGCCCTCAATGAATTTTTATTTAAAGTGGCAATGTTGGGACCCCTCTCTTAACCGTTAACCTGCTTGGTCCCGACATTGCCGCTTTAAATAAAAATGTATTGAGGGCGCAATGACGTCAGACACTACTGCCAGACACCTCTGCATTCGGACAAAGCTCTTGTCAGTGTTTTGCTAGGATCGGATATGTGGACAGTCGCTGATCAGGTAAGTCTGTGTATATTCTTGTCGCTTTCTTCTCAAATCGGTTTTCTTTTGTAGGTGTCCTCAGCGTCTGATTTATCAGCATTGGCGAAGAGACTACCACCGGCATACACACATATATTGACCAGCTCTATTTTTACACTGCATTTTGGAGCTATGATAACATGCTCCCCACTCACATCTCTAAATTAGGCTGCAACTTTTAATTCTCTTCCCCCATGCGAAACAAAATGTTTTTTCCATGTGAAATGTTTGCACCCAGTAGCTAGATTTGCTCTTAAGTGTAAGTAGGCACATTAATGAGCAAGTGAAGCCCCTTTTTGAATTAATAAAATCTGTGTATTACCAAGACAAATAATATACTTTAAATAAAAAATCTATACTTAGCTAAAGCTGTCCAGCATGTTGTCTGTTCCTTTATCCCACCATACATTTTAATAGACTTGCAATGGAAAGTCATGCGTTGACTGAGCAGTGCAATGAGGGAATATGTGTAATTGTGATTTTAGAGAGCAGGCCAATCTAAAACAACAAATGGTGAATGCCAGCATGTAGCACACAAATGCTAATGAGCAGAAAACCACTTCCCTGGTAGCAAAGACATGGAAATTAACCCAAAAGCAGCAGCAGGAGCCTAACAGGCAGTTCCTGGAATATATAAAGTTCATGGCAGAGGGATTATTGCCTTTCCAGTGGGAATCTACCTCAGTAGACTGTACATATGTGGATACTAGCTTCACTGCCCAATATGACACCTGAGGATGACGTGGAAGCTTCCCTCACCATCTCTGTAAGGGTTGTCAAATGTGAGATACTCCTGGAAGATCAGTGGGCTCAATATGTGGGCAGTGAGCTGCAGTTTACTTTGAAAAAGTGAACATTATGTCCAACAGCTGAAAGCATAGACCCAGCCCATCTGGGAGTCAATGACTAAATGCAGTGAGTATACAGCTGGGTAAAGACAAATTGGTGACATTACAGATGTGTACAAAGAATGGGATTCTACTGGAAGACTCCAGACCAGCCCAGATTGTGGAAATGTTTTCCTAACAGATTACTGAGAGTCCTGCTACCACAGGAAAAGTGCTATATAAGCCAAGCTGAGTTCCCTGATAGAGCATTACCTCCTCACAGAGACTTTGCTTTTAGAGCCACCTCCCGTGCCAATTAACCTCTGTACCATAAGACAACATCAACATCACTTTGTAAGAGACTCATAGGGGAGCGACTTGGACACCCAGCTTGCCCAAAGCAGGTCTTACAAATTAAGGTCTATACTGATTATTGGTGCTGACAAAAATGGGGTCATATGCAGAAAAGGGAGTGGATTGGAGGAAGGGATCTTTCCCATTATGCCAAAACACTGCACAAGCCGTGGGGATAACAACAAGCGAAACATTTTCTCTAGAAGTTTTAACGTATAATGCTGGTGAAAATACCCCTGAACTACGTTTCCTGATTTATCAGTTTCCAGTGATAAAACTGGTACTAACCTAACTCATGTAATGACAATGTAAACATTTTTAAATGTTTTATAAAAACGCAGTGCTGATAAAATATTTTGTTATTTTGCAGTGCTAAGGGATCTGTTTACAGCATACATGAGATACGGAGAGAAATAGTGAAGCAACTTGTAATTCCACAGCCACATAGATATATGGTTTTAGAGCGGGATCACCCAGATGTTGAGTATGGATTTGTGGATGTGAAAAAATTAAATAGAACATTGTATTACTGAATTGAAATATATGCTGGTAACAAAAACTGTGACTCATGTCCTGGATGCCCACTGGTACCACTGCCTGTACTCCATGTACTTTTTTTTTTTTTTTTTTAAACTCTTTATTTGAAGAGGAAACAACAGGAACAGTACAGATAACATTTTGGACAAGAAAAATCTTAATAATCAAAGTGTTTCCTCTGAGTTTTATACTTTTATATCGGTGGGGGAAAGAGAAGGGAAGGGAAGGGAGGGTGGGGGGTAGAAAGGCACAAATATTGTCAACAATATAACTAATAAACCAATAGACACGCAAACTTGGAACATTGCTAGGAAAAGCTAGGACACACAGTTACAATGACTGCACGAGAGAGGGGTAGCATACAGACATTACTCACCATCCGCGCACCAATTCCAGCCTGGGGGGTCCAGAGGCGGCCCAAGAGCTATGTTCCATCTGCAGGAGGAGGAGCCATACTGGAAAGGCAGCTACGGCTTTCTAGAAAGTACCACGGGGCCCACACGGGGTAGCACGTTATACTTTCCATGCTTGCGACATGTCCTATGTACGACCGTAACTCCTGCATAGAGGGAGCCCTAGGGTCTTTCCAGTGCTTTGCTATTAGGGATTTAGCGGCTGCCAGAAAATGGGAGATAAGCTTGTTAGAGGGCGCGCTCTCATCAGGTATAGGGCGAGAGAGAAGAAATGACCAGGGATCCTTACTTATCTGTTGTTCCGACACAGAGTTTATGAGTGTAAGAACCATGTTCCAGAAAGGAACTATGCAAGGGCAGGTCCACCATATGTGTAGCATCGTACCTCTCTGGCCACATTCCCGCCAGCAGCTCGGAGTGGCCGTAGGAAACATTCGAGACAACTTATCAGGAGTATAGTACCACCTATAGTACACTTTATAGGCAGTTTCCTTAATTAATGTAGAGATCGAGCTCTTGGCAATCCCCTCCCTGACCTCCTCCCAGCATAAGTCGTCTGGAGGAGGACCCAAGTCATTTTCCCATTCCCGCTCATGTCGGCCTGGAGTATCGAAGGTATAATCTATGAGCCAATTATAGATCTGGGAGATCATCCCCTTAGTGAGAGGTGAATGTAAACACATGTACTCGAAGGAGGTCGGGGCCCGAAGAGCCTCCTGGGGGGGCAAAGACATGGCGTAGTGTCGAACCTGGAAGTACTCAAAAAAGAGCGGACAAAACGGTTCAAATTTATGATGAAGTTCAGACATAGAAGCCCAAGTTTGATTAACCACCAAGTCCGAGAACACCCGTAATCCCGCCTTTATCCAGTTTTTAAATTGTTGGGTTGAGTTGCCAGTAGGGAAGTGTGGGTTGCCCCAAAGGGGAGTCAGAGGTGAAATAGGGGAGGACAATTTATATTTGACCCGGCATGAGTCCCAGAGGGATAAGCAGAATTTAAGAGATTGGAGAGAGGAGGCCGCTGGTGGCCTATCTATATTAGCCAAACCCCAGAGTGATGCCATGGAGGGGACCCCAACATAGTGGGTCTCCAGGTCCACCCAGGCTATGGACTGATAAGGCGCATAAGTTACCGCCACCTGGGTCAAGTGGGATGCCAAATAATAAAATTTAATGTCTGGAAATCCCCTGCCTCCCCGGGCCCTGGGCTTCTTAAGCACTGCTATCGAAATTCTAGGGGGCTTGGCACGCCATATAAACTTTAGAAAGGAGGAATGCAAATCCCTAAACACAGAGTCGGGAACCCTCACTGGAAGAGTCTGGAAAAGATACAGAAGCTTAGGGACCAAGTTCATCTTAATAGCAATAATCCTCCCCAGCCACGATATGATATAGCTCTTCCAAGTCTCCAAGTCCTGTTTGATTTTTGACAGAAGGGGGGGGGAAATTTTCCCGATACAATCTCTCATAGGACGAGGTGATATAAACTCCAAGATATTTGATCTTATTGACCTGCCAGCGTAGTGCAAAATTAGTCTGTAAACTGGACCTAAGGGAAGGGGAAGCATGGAGGAGCATGGCCTCGGATTTAACAAAATTAATTTTATAGCCAGACAGGAGGCCATATTCATCCATAAGTTTATATAGGGCGGGTAAAGATTCCTGAGGATTTGTCAGAGAAAGAAGTATGTCATCCGCGAAGAGAGATACCTTGAATTCCCGCGGTCCCACTGTCACACCTGAGATTGACGTCGACTGTCTGATCATCGCCGCCAAGGGTTCTATCACTAGAGCAAAAATTAAGGGCGAAAGGGGGCAGCCCTGCCTCGTCCCGTTGGAGAGGGAATGAGGGTCGGAAAGAGACCCATTCACCAGAACCCTAGCTGAGGGAGAGTTATAGAGGGCTGATACCCCGGTCAGGAATTCAGCTGTGAAGCCGTACGCCTTCAAAGCTAGGGTCATGAAATCCCAAGAGATTCGATCGAACGCCTTCTCGGCATCCAGTGAGAGCATCATGGCCGGGAGGCGCCTTTGATTGATGATTTGAACAAGGTCGATCGCGCGGGGAGTATTATCCCTCGCCTGGCGACCCGGGATGAAACCCACTTGATCATAATGGATTTGACCCGGAAGGACTCCATTCAGACGGGTAGCAAGGATCTTTGCATATAACTTAATGTCAACATTGAGAAGGGAGATGGGACGGTAGCTTGCACAGTCGCTAGGGTCTTTTCCCTCCTTATGTATAACTACAATATGCGCCTCTAACATTGATTTCGGGAAAGGTTCGCCATGTAAGACCGCATTGAACAGGGAGCGGAGGTGAGGAACCAAGGTCTGGGAAAATCTTGAATAGTAGGCTGCTGAAAAGCCATCAGGTCCTGGGGCCTTGGAGGTCTTTTGGGCCTTGATAACTGCCAGTATTTCCTCCGAAGTAATCTCCTCATTTAGTTGTTGGATTAGGCTGCTGGAAAGGGTAGGGAGGTTCGCTTGCCTCAAGAAAGCTGCTATTGTATCCGCAAGAGGGGCACTCCCGGGATTCAGAGCATCCAGGTTATACAGTGAAGAATAAAATTTCTGAAACTCTCGCCCTATCTGGTTGGGACGGTAAATAGGTAAGCCGGAGGGAGACTTCAGGGCCATGACATTGTTTTGAGCTCTCTGGGCCCTCAGACGGGACGCTAGTATTCTGTCAGCTTTATCTCCCTTTTCGTAGAACGTCTGCCTCAGCCATTTCAAGGCCGAGGCAGTGGATCAGAGAGAAGGAGGTTCAGATCAGATCTCACCTTTAGAAGTTTGGTCAATACCTCTTCATTGGGGGAGAGTTTATGCTGTCTCTCCAGAGTCTGGAGTTGAATAGTTAGTGACGCACGGTTAGAGGTGGCCAGCTTCTTACGGCGCGAGGCCATGCTGATAAGGTGGCCTCGAACCACTGCCTTATGGGCTTCCCAGAGGGTCATAGGGGAAGTATCAGGAAGGTCATTAAAGAGAAAATACTCATCAAGAAGGGTCCGGAGCTCTAAAATAAGTGACTGATCATGGAGAATGGAATCATTAATACGCCACGAGGCGGGGCGGGGACGGGGTACTATGTCTGATAGGTCAGCTGATATAGGAGAGTGGTCAGACCAAACCATCGGGTGTATGTGAGCCGCTCTGAGTTTTAAAGACAAATCGTGGCTGAGGAAGACCATGTCTATTCGTGAGTAGGTACCATGAACCGGGGAGTAAAATGTGTAATCTCGGGATGAGGGTTCCCTGAGCCTCTAGGAGTCAAAGAGGAGATGATGGGAAAGAAGGGATACCAAGGCCTTAGATTTACGAGACTCCGAGCCGCTGACGGGGGGGAGCAAAGTGGACGATCTATCTATGGTATCATCTACTACAACATTAAAGTCCCCTGCCATAATCACTTCTCCCTGGTGTACCTGAGAGAGCAAAGAGTCTAGGGCAGCCAGGAATGAACGCTGGTTTTGATTTGGGCCATATACATTAACTAGGGTGCATATAGTATTATTGAGTTTGCCCACTAGGATTAGAAATCGACCTTCAGGGTCAGAATGAGATGTCAAAAGCTCAAAGGTTACTTGGGATGCAATAAGTGTAGCTACTCCTCGCTTTTTTTGTCTGAGGTCACAAGCATGGAAAGCAGAAGGGTACCGTTTAGATTTCAGTTCTGGATGTAAGTGACGGGTAAAATGTGTTTCTCCATGTACTTTTTGAGAGGATTGTCATGGATCTTAAGGGTCCCATAGCTAAACCAACTATAGAAAACACATGACTCCTAAAATTGAAACAAATTAGGATATTCTCCTGATCTACCCAGTCTATGTCTGATACTCAAAGACCATCATTTTCCCAACAGGTCAGCCTTCTTTTGGGCAAATCCTGAATAGCCTGAAGAAATGCACGCAGGTCATCCTATATTATGCAACAACTATCCTGAGGTAAATCTTCTAAGAAATGCTTTAAACTTAGTGTTACAAGGGACCTAATCCATATTCACTTGTGCAATTACTATATTTTATTTAAAGAAAACATCAATATATGCTAGATTAAAACACCCAATGATAAAACCTCCTTTGTTAATCCATTGGTACCAGGGGTTGGCTGGGCAGGGGGGCACCTGCCCCCCGGGCCAGTCCCATAGTGGGCTACCTTGGCCTGGGTCACCTGCATTTTTTTCCTTTAAAATGTTCCTAATATGCTGCTGAGTCGAGGCTTGCTCCCGAGCTAAAATGTGCCAGACCTCCCCTGATTGGCATATACATTTTGAAAGCATAGCAGATCCTAAAAATTGCTCTCAGAACATGGTAAGGTTTTGGGTCCCCTGACTAGCAAATAGCGAATTAGTTCAGCCAATTCCGAAATTTGGCTGAATTTCAGTGATTCGCAAATCGGCCCAGATTCACACACTTTGCTGACTAATTTATGTTAGCTGAAGAATCAGGCCAATTGTAGTGCTTTGAATATGAATAACTCAATAGACAAGAATCAATAAAGCCTTATGTCAAAAACTTTCTGGCACTCATTTTTCCTGGATTGATGTAAGGGAGCAAAACTTGGGTCATCAATCAGTCAATCAGCCTGAGCATTCACAATGCTTCACTTTATTGTACTTCACCCTATTGGTGTTTTCATGTAATTTTCATGTGCCAAACTTAATTTAAGCTAAGGGCGAACGCATGAAATTACGAACTGGTTAGCCAATGTTGGCAGATCATATTATAATTAATCTTTTGTCTCTGTTTCATCCCAATTGTGAGACAGAGCTTTTTTTAGTCATATTTTTGTGGACTTTAAGGACAATATGTCAGGTCCTAGCAGGGGTGAAAATAAAGGACATATGAGATTACAATTAATGCCAATGATTACTCAAAGCAATTTGCAGATGAATATGATGACGAGACAATAGTACTGCCATGTAATAGTTATCATTAGATGTGGATGAACATTTATACTCATTCTATGTTCAAAGATGGCCAGATCAGGATGATAAATTACTACTAAGCAATATGCCTAAAATTTGTCAAAAAAGGCAATGTGCTCAGACAGACCCATATTCATAAGTACATTATACAAGATAAGGAGCAAGAATGAAGCAAATTAAAGCAGTTCTAATTCAACCTCCTCGTTATCCAACTTCTTTAGAAATAAAAAACTATTTAATGGGTGGAAAACATTTTTCAGTTGTTCATAATGTAAAGTAATCTGTAGATCCTGGTGACAATGCCTTACAAAATGAAATAAAATTATGCAACCTATATTTGGAAAATGCTTGAAAACAGTCACCCAACCAGTTAGCATTCAGCAAGAATATAAAAAGCATTTCTTGAAAAAAATTCCTTACCAAATGCATCTGAGGAAAAAAACTCTCTTTATCCAACTGTGATCGAAAGTGTAATTTATCATAGGCTGAGTGAAATCGATGATGGAATACCAGACAGTGCCATGGCTGTCAGTTTTCCATCACCTACAACATTATAAGTGGTAATTAAAAAACATAAAATACATACATTAAGTAAAAGGCCACATGCCATTATAAGCCAGTGGCATGGATAACAATGGTCAATGATCAAGTGCATAGCATGTGTGTTGTACCCATGTGAGTGTGTGACAGGAGTGGCTATGTATTATCCAACTGACACTTTCTAACTGCCCCCATTCAAAACATCCTCCTTAGGAGCTTTGCCAACAAAATATTCTAAATAACATTGTTTATTTGCAAAACATTCAATCTCTGCTTTTCACTATGCATGGAGAGCATTGCATTCACTAGTGTACCACGCAGAGCAGGGTATCAAATGTGCACAAAGGGTCAGTCAAAACTGCAAGAAGACAAAGCTTGGAGCATCACCAACATACAAATAGGCATCATAGTTTCCACTGGGAGATATAGACAAGGGCTGACAAACCAGATGGCACTTCTAAAATTAAAAATGGACATGTTAATTGTACTCTAGCTTTGTCGTCCTTGCTTATGGTGATGAGGGTGATAATGATGTACCTTTAGAATGCTCTGGGACTGAACCTGCACCTGGTGACAGTTGAGAAGTGCAACTATAAATTCTTAGTTACCATCACTGAGAGTTTGTAATAATTCCATAAGAAATTTGCAAACTAAACATGGCTATTGCAGCCAAAAATCACTGCTGGTAGACAGAGATAAAAAGTACAGTAGGACACATAGTAGAGCACTCTACCTACATACACTTAGCAAAAATGATAGCTTTACAAATTATCCTTTGTTGAATGATCCCTAAGTTTTTTTACATTTTGTGCAGGAGCAGAATTTTTGGGTCTTCAACAAACAGAATTCTGGGTCTTCATACAAGCCTACTCCTGACCCATTTTTTTTTATTTTTTTTTTATTGAAAGCCTGGGAACGTGCAATCAAAAACCCAAAGTGCCCAAAAAAGGTGTAAAACCATAAAAAAGTGCACAAGGGGTACGGTACTGGCCCCTTCTTTAAAAAGGAAGGGCCCTGGTCCCCGACCCCCGGAACCAAAAAGGTCCCTTAGGGGGCAAGGGTCTTCAGACCCCCTTCGCTGCGAGGCTAGGGAGGTCCCTTTAGCCCCTGGGATCCACCGAAGCTTCACCCAGGGCTTAACAACTAGTCCACCCCCTAAGGGGAGGACCAACATGGGTGTTCAGGGAGGCTGGAGCCTAAGGGCCACACAACCTCCCCTAGATCGTCTCGGGGACAGGAGCCCAAAAGGGCCTACCTGTACCCAATAAAATCCGGAAACGTGAACACAAAAGAAAAAGTGACAAACGTGAAGAAAAATAAATAGTGCCGAGTGGATACGGCCCCAGCCTAATGGCTGGGCTTGGTATAAAAATTTTCTCGCCCAGCCATAAGGCCGGGGCAAAGAATAGAGCAAGTGCTTAAAAGAAAGTGGTCAAAAGTGCGTGGGTGCCAACATAATCACATTGTATCTATTTCAAGGTGCTACTGACCTGTGATTTTTTGGCACCCCCTGGGTCGCCACTCCCAGAGGCACATTTGTCCCAGGCTTTCAAAGCAGCAATCCCAGCCCCTGGCCAGAGGACCAAGTGCAGCTCTGCCACAACTGCACTTGATCTTAGCCAAAAGGCCGAGAAGGCCTACTCCTGACCCATATATAAGCAAGTCCAACCAGTGAACATCCATCAATGTGGAAAGTGTTAGATTTGGCAATGGGCACAGCCACTCGCTCAGCCGGTTGCCTAGTAACAGCAACCAGCGCCATTATATCAGCGGCAGCAGGCACAGTAGGTGTCATTTTGTTCCCACCTTCTCTGCTTTAGACACCTTAATTCTTCCAGCATGGTTCCAGGTACGGGGTAACTGGTATATTTGAGCTCATTAGTGCTGCTGACAGGGTGCCCACTCCTGCACACTATTATTACCTGACTGGTATTTACATAACAGAAAGCATAGAAGGCAAATTTAAATAGAGCTGAGCAGGAAAACACAATGGAAATTCACTCCTAAGACTTGAGATGGGGCAACAACCAGCTTTGTCACTAAACAAATCCAGATAATGGAAAATGTATTCACTCCCATAATATACATCCCAATAGGAAAACCGGAAATTAACACAATAATAATGAAAAAATGAACTGCAAATAGAAAAACAATTGTAAACCAAAATAGAAAGACAACATTATTAACAGTTACACCAATGACACCACGGGTTGCATGGTATTATTGAACCAAGCAGTAAAACATTATACATAGACAGAAAAAAAGTTACAAATGTAATAAATTGTATGACCATACAACTGTTGTAATCAACAGAGTGCAATGCAAGAAATTGTGTTGACAGTCAAGGAATCACACAGATAATAGAAAATGATCTTTAAATAAACTGTAAATTATATATACTAATGTAGGATCATAAAAACAACTCAAAATCCCATGATTTATGTGGGTTGGTTTTTTTTTTAGCATTTTAATCAAAATCACATTTTTAAATCAGAAACCAAAAACACCAAAACATGAGCATGGTTTTGAAAATAAAAACAAAATACTGAGTAGTATCACCAATGTAATTTAATTGGCAAACCACATAATTTCTCAAAATTCCATATAGAAATAGGACAGGAGAACTAAGTACCCCAGCTACGATCGGTCTGTCAGGTGGCTTAGTGGACTTTTTGGATCTTTAAAAAAAGAAAAGATTACTGGAACTATAGGGTGATCTACAAGTAAAAATGTAGACAATTTTCCATCAGTCATACTGTCAGATCATGTTTGGTCAACAAGAGCAGTAATTTCATACTTGCCAACTCTCCCGGAATGTCCGGGAGACTCCCGCATTTTGCGAGAGTCTCCCGGACTCCCGGGCGAGTGTGGCAATCTCCCGAATTCTGCCCACTTCACTAGGAAGTGCCCACTTCCTAGTGAAGTGGGCAGAATTAGATCCCAAACGCCGCGATTCCCGATGAATCGCGGCGTTTAGCCCCGCCCCCCGCTGTCAAATGACGCAATTTGCGTCATGACGTCACAGGGGGCGGGGCCGAAATGACGCGATTTTGGCCGCCCCGCCCCCTCACGCCCCCCTCCACTGGCTGGCTCCCGGAAGAGAGCTGAAGAAAGTAGGTAAGTATGAGTAATTTGTCTTTGGAAAGCAAATTCCAGATGAGAAGAAAGCAATTTGTTAATAATGGCATGCTCAAGGTGATATTTCATTTTAGACATATAATAGGTTTATAATCACACCACCTTTGTCCACAGGTTTGATAATATATTTTGTACAGATAAAACTGACCTTTTCAGTTTGGACACATTTTAATAAACAAAATGAAAGCTCCCCTCTCCTCTGCAGCTTCTAACCATCCTGCTACTGACTGATGAGGAAATCACTACACATAGATAATTGTGTCAATGACATATTATTGGATTTAGAAGTCCAGAGAGCAGATCAACTGATAGCAGGAATTAGCAGTATTAACCTTTTTAAACAAACTTTAAGGAGGAAGGGGAGGAGGGGGGATGACCCTCAACTTCAAAGAAGTTAGATTAATAAGTAGGACTGAATGAATGGGCTATAAAAGTCTTAGATCTTCAGGGAGCAAAGATCAAGATGATAAATGTACCACTGTGCTCTTGGGATTGCTGATTGTTTTAGAGCTTGAATTCTCAATTAACTTGATGACTGAGGTCTCCTACAATTATTGGGGTTTCCATGTTAAAGCAGTAACCAGCACCAGGCTACTACAGGCTCATACTATAAAGGGGAAAACCACAGCATAGGAAACATCTGTAGGGAGATGCACTTGTTGTATTTAACTTACACATAATCATCCCTGATCCGCATCTCCAGGCTCAAGGGGCCGCAATTACATTTTATGTGTGACTTAAATATATAGGGCCTGACTCATGTTCAGACGCAAGTCCATTTGCATGCTGTATCTTGTGTGAAAAAAGCTCTGCGCATGCTCAGAAACAGACCATATGCTAATGAATGCAATTGCAGAACAATTCATGTCTAAACACAAATGACAGTTACAACTGCCCATAGGAACAGTGGCGGAGAGACGTAGGCAATGTACAGTACGGGTTTGCCAACACAGTTCATCATCATCATTTATTTATATAGCGCCACCAATTCCGCAGTGCTGTACATATAATATTTGTCATTCACATAAGTCCCTGCCCCATTGGAGCTTTTAGTCTAAATTCCCTAACACACACACACACTTTTGTGAGCAGCCAATTAATCTACCAGTATGTTTTTGGAGTGGGGAGGAAACCCATGCAAAGACGGGGAGAACATACAAACTCCACACAGATAAGGCCATGGTCGGGAATCAAACACATGAGGCAGAAGTGGATTACACTATACCACCTGGATTATACAGTCTGTGGATCCATCCATCGCCGCTCTAAAACCGCAGTTTTGACTGTGACCATTAGAAATGACATCATTTCTTAGTGTACATGTTTTGGAAAGTCACTTTTTACTAGGGGTGTGCACCGGCCACTTTTGGTGTTTTGGGTTTTGGGTTCTGATTTGTTTTGCCAAAACACCCCACAAAAGGTTTTGGTTCTGATTTTGGGTTCTGATTTTTTTTTTTTTAAAAAGCATAAAAAATGCTAAAATCCATATTTTTGGTTTTTTTTCACTCCTACACTAATATTAACCTCAGATGGAATTGTCCTTGGGCCCTCCCACCCACCCTGATGTTGTTGAAATAGGACATTCGCACTTTAACAAACCAATCAGGAACAGTAAACGTAGTTTAATCTCTGGTACTAATATTTCTGGACTGCAGGAACAGCGAACGTAGTTTAATCTCTGGTACTAATATTTCTGGACTGCAGGAACAGTGAACGTAGTTTAATCTCTGGTACTAATATTTCTGGACTGCAGGAACAGTGAACATAGTTTAATCTCTGGTACTAATATTTCTGGACTGCAGGAACAGTGATTTAATCTCTGGTACCAATATTTCTGACTGCAGGACTATCTCTGATCGAGATCGTGGAGGAAATTGACGAGGAGGGTGTTGCTGGTGTGGATACAACAGGACCAAGGGATTTAGGTGTCCCTGGACTGCTGACGGTCCTAGCCACAGGTCCTGAACTAAACACTGAATTATGAAGGTTCTTCAGGTGACGTATAAGTGAGGATGTCCCTAGGTGGCCAAGATCCTTACCCCTGCTTATTTGAGCTTTACATAAGCTACATATGGCCATACATTTGTTGTCCGGATTTGGATAAAAATAACTCCAGACAGAAGAGGTGGATTTTTTGGTCTTCTGACCAGGCATGATGATGGGCTTTTTCATCCCATGGACAACAACTGTTTCCCCCCCTGGTGGCTCATTTATGATAACCACATCAGCATCCTCCTCGTCAAGTTCCTCCTCAGCGCCAGCTACATCAATATCCTCCTCCCGGTGTACAACATTCACACCTTCATTAGCCAAATCTGTAACTGCACTGTGGGTGATCCTTCCAGCATATGCAGAGGGCGTGCTGGAAATGGTTGAAGGAGCCACCTCTTCCTGTACAGTGATGGGAAGGTCAGGCTTCGCAACCACAAAAACCCTTGGACTCGCTGGACTTGGACTAGTTGTTGATGACAGCTTAAGTCTCTTAAATTTTTTAGAGGGAGGGGAGGAGGAGGAGGGCTTAGATCCTTGGATGAAGCTGAACCACTAGTCCTGAACACGGGCCAGGGCCTAAGCCATTCCTTGCCACTACGTGTCGTAAATGGCATATTGGCAAGTTTTCGTTTCTCCTCAGATGTTTTTAATTTTCTTTTTTTTGGTAATTTTAGTCAACTTTGGTTTTTTTGGGATTTTACATGCCCTGTACTAGGAGATTGGGCATCGGCCTTGGCAGACGACGTTGATGGCATTTCATCATCTATGTCATGACGAGTGGCAGCAGCTTCAGCATTAGGAGGAAGTAGGTCTTGCTCTTTCCCTACTTTATCCTCCAAATTTTTGTACTCCATTATATGCAGCACTAATGAGTGTACCCCTAAACCACACACACTTTGGAAATGCTTAAAAATTAGTAGTAAATGTAATATAGATTGCAGTACCTATTCTCTGGAACTGCTTAAAGAATGAACGTAGTATATGTAATATAGATTGCAGTACCTATTCTCTTGCACTGCTTAAAAATTGAACATATTAATTGTAATATAGATTGCAGTACCTATTCTCTTGCACTGCTTAAAAATTGAACGTATTAAATGTAATATAGATTGCAGTACCTATTCTCTTGCACTGCTTAAAAATTGAACATATTAATTGTAATATAGATTGCAGTACCTATTCTCTTGCACTGCTTAAAAATTGAACGTATTAAATGTAATATAGATTGCAGTACCTATTCTCTTGCACTGCTTAAAAATTGAACATATTAATTGTAATATAGATTGCAGTACCTATTCTCTTGCACTGCTTAAAAATTGAACGTATTAAATGTAATATAGATTGCAGTACCTATTCTCTGGAACTGCTTAAAGAATGAACGTAGTAAATGTAATATAGATTGCAGTACCTATTCTCTTGCACTGCTTAAAAATTGAACGTATTAAATGTAATATAGATTGCAGTACCTATTCTCTGGAACTGCTTAAAGAATGAACGTAGTAAATGTAATATAGATTGCAGTTCCTATTTTTTGGACTGCTGAAACAGTGAACGTAGTAATATAGATTGCAGTTCCTATTTTTTGGACTGCTTAAACAGTGAACGTAGAAATATAGATTGCAGTTCCTATTTTTTGGACTGCTGAAACAGTGAACGTAGTAATATAGATTGCAGTTCCTATTTTTTGGACTGCAGAAACAGTGAATGTAGGTATTGCAGTACTAATATTTCAGGACTGCAATAATATATTGCTCTAGAATTTTTTTTTACTTTTTAAATAATTTCTTAATAATTTTTTTTTTTTTTTTTGTATAATTTTTTTTTTTTTGGGGAGTTTTTAATAATTAGACAATTACTATGGACTTAGCACAAAAATGCACAGGACTAAAGCAACACTGGACTCAGCAGGACAGACACTGGCCAAAGCACCACTGGACTCAGCAGGACAGAGCACAGGACAAAAGGACCACTGGACTCAGCAAGGACAGAGCACTGGTCACAAGCATAAAGCACCACTGGACTCAGCAAGGACAGAGCACTGGACACAAGCATAAAGCACAACTGGACTGATCACGCAGGAGTACCACTACCCTACAACCTCCCTCTACCCTGATCACAGCCCAAATGAAAATGGCGGCCGCTAGCGGGGAATTTATGCAATCCGAGTCTCGCGAGATCCGATGCGAGACTTGGACGTCAGAGCCTCAGATTCATATTTTTTTTGGCGCCGGAAATACCCGAACAGTGCTCGGATCCCGTCGGATCCGCACTGTTCAGGTGGGCTCGGATTAGCGGAATCCAAGCCCGCTCATCCTTACTTTTTACATTCGCAGGAAATCTAAGGTGCCGGAAATACAACTTGTCAGTTAGATGGTATGTCGCTATTTTTAGTATTTTTGCTATTATTGCTGTTACGGTCATTGTGATTTTTTTGTCTGTGTGTAGTGTGACGGGTTTATAACAGCCGCTAAAATGACTACCACAGCTGGGGAGAATTGTGTAGTGAGGGAGTGACAGCCAGGGACCTGGGACGGAGGGGAGGAGGTCCCAGGATCCCTTGGCAAATTTTGGAGTGGGTCTATGGCCTGCCGCCATTAGGGGCCAAAGTACATCATAACTGAGTGAATATAAGTGAAATGGGACAGATTTGAGAGAGTAATTACCTCAGAGCATGTCTGCATATAAATAGAGGAAAGAATCCCCAAGCTCAGAGACCCACAAGAAGAGGAAGAACTCTCCATAATAGTAAAAAAAGCCATAAAAGAGAAAAATGGAGGACACCAATTAAGAAGGGGAGTCACTGCCAAAGCAGTGTGGAGCCAAATAATATTGCCAGCATTGAGGATCTGCACTCATGTCTAAGGGGGGAAGGGGGGGGGGAGCATGTAAGAGACCCTATGGAGAGAGTTGCTGCAGTATTTAATGTGACCTAGAGGAGGAGAGAGGACCAGAGAGATTGTTATAGCCCATGGGGTCAGTGAAGATGTTGCAAGAGGACACCAGTGAGAGTGTCAGAACTATCAAGCAAGGCTGAGAGTGCACAGGGTGGAGAGGGTGTCAGAGCCTGCACAAGAGAGAGTGTGAGAATCTCAGGAGGGGGAGAGAGGACACAGCAAAAATGAGTTATAGCCCAATGGATAAGACCCCCCGAGAGGAGTGGTTATTATCTGTGCTGGAGTGATATAAGAGATGTACACATTTATGATGGTCCAGCATCTAAAATGATTGAGACATCTGTTTGCACTGCATCCGAAGTTACCACACCTGTGTCCCATCACCTTTAAAGAGACTTTGTTGAAATCTTTTGGTCATTTACACCCATGCCCATGAGCTAGCCAGGACTAGAGAAGAAGATGCACTGCCTAACCCATGCACTTTAACATCACACACAGTGATAGAGGGTTACATAAAACAAGGCCATTTTAATTCTTGGTTTTCTTAGTGAAGAGACATAGCAGGAAATTGAGAACCATTAGTTTTATATTTGTGTTATGAGGGTAAAGAGATAAAGAGATGCCTAAACAGATGAGTTGGGATCAGAGATATGAGAGTCTCCATTCATCTGCAAGTAGAGCAGAATGCTTGTGCTCCCCTCAGGTCCTTGTCAATTATTGGAGAACCTTTCAGCGAGTGGCTGTGGACATAGTAGGTCCCCTGCCTGTGCCCAGTAGATCGGGGAATAGGTACATCCTCACCGTGGTGGACTACAATACCCGGTATCCAGAGACTGGAGCTCTGTCCTCCATAACTGAGGAAAAGGTAGCGGACGCACTGCTAGGAGTATTTAGCAGAGTAGGGTTCCCTAGTGAGATCCTAACCGATCAAGGGACACAGTTCATGAGTGAACTGGTCCAGTGTCTCTGGGCAAAGTGCGGAGTGCGGCAACTCCGTACTGCCCCCTACTATCCCCAGCTACTGTGCGAGCGGTTCAATGGCACTCCGAAGCACATGCTACGGGCATTTAAAACTTCGAAGGGGGAGGGGACTGGGAACGCTACCTGCCGCACCACCTGTTTGCTTATTGGGAGGTGCCACAGGAGTCTACCGGTTTCTCCCCCTTTGAACTACATATGGCCACAGAGTCCGTGGACCTCTTGACTTGTCTTGAGAGTCTTGGGAAGGGGAGCAACCCAACCAGGATGTCTCTGTGGTGGAGTATGTGTTGAAGCTCAGAGACCGGTTAGAGAATCTCATGGGGCTTGTGCAGGCTAACCTAGCGGAAAAGCAGGCAAAACAGAAGACTTGGTATGATCAGGCGCACGTGACAGAGCGTTTGAGGTAGGGTAGAAGGTCCTTGTTCTGGTGCCCACGCACCAGAAAAAGCTTCAGACTGCCTGGGCTGGACCGTACACAGTCTCAAACGTATGAGTGACATCACTTACGTGGTGTATTTTGATAGCGACGGTAGGCGGCAGCGGACCTACCACGTAAATAGGTTGAAGGCATACCTCGAGCGTGTGGAGTCGGTAGCAGAGGTTTGCTGCTTACCAACTGAGGAACCAGGAAGTGACCCACTACCTGACCTCCTCGCGGATGCCAGAGGTGAAGGTGGTGTAGAGGAAGTGGGCTGGGATGAGCAGTTGAGTGTCCACAAGATGGAGCAGCTTGAGGCAGTGCTGTGGCCCTTTGTGACTCAGTTCAGTAGGAAGCCCGGTCAGAATTCCTTGGTGATGCACCATGTGGACACTGGTGAGCATAGGCCAGTTAGGGATCCCGCTTATCGGGTCTCACCAGAGGCCAAGGAAAGTATATACAAGGAGATACAGGAAATGCTTGAGCTAGGGGTGATCCAGCCATTGCATAGTCCGTGGGCTTTCTCCGTTGTATTGGTTCCCAAGGACGAGACAACGCAGTTTTGTATAGACTACCGCCGGTTGAACAAGGTGACCATGTCTGATGCCTACCACCTGCCCCGAATTGACGCTCTGTTAGACAAGTTAGCTGGAGCAAAGTATATTTCCACCTTTGACTTGAGCAAGGGGTATTGGCAGATACTGCTGACCACCGAGGCTCAGGAATGGTGAGCATTTATCACCCCATTTGGCCTATCACCCCATTTGGCCTGTTCAAGTTTAAGTCCATGCCATTTGGGATGAAGAATGTGCCAGCCAGCTTCCAGCGTGTGGTTGATTACCTGCTGGAAGGGTATAAAGACTTTGCTCAGGCGTAGTTGGATGACATTGCCATTTCCAGCAAATCCTGGGAGGACCATCTGAAACATGTAGGGCAAGTGTTGGAGAAAATTCAGTTGGCAGGTATGACCATCAGAGCAGACAAGTGTCAAATGGGGATGTCAGAGGTGCAGTACCTGGTCATCATGTGGGGGGAGGTAGGGTTAAGCCAGAAGCAGCTAAGGCAAAGGCAATCCGAGACTGGCCCCGGCTCACAACGCAAATACAAGTACTGGTCTTCTTAGGGACCTCAGGCTACTACAGACGTTCCGTACCATACTTTAGCACTGTAGTGAAGCCCCTGACAGGTCTCACTAAGAAGAAACTCCCCAATGTAATTGACTGGACACCCGCTTGTGAGCTGGCATTTCAGTCGTTAAAGGAAGCCCTGGTTCGTGCTCCAGTACTGTATTCGCCCAATTATGACAATGACTTTATTGTGCAAACTGACGCGTCACAGTATGGACTGGGAGCAATACTTAGCCAGGTGGGGCCAGATGGGCAGGAGCACCCTGTGGCCTATTTGAGCTAAAAACTGCTAAACCGGGAGGTGGGGTATGCCACAATTGAAAAGAAATGTTTGCCCATTGATTGGGCAGTGAAAAAACTTCAACCTTATTTGTATGGACGACATTTTACTGTGGTGATTGACCATAATCCTTTAAAGTGGCTACAACTTACCTCAGGGGAAAATGGCCGTTTGTTGCCCTGGAGCCTTGCTGTTCAAATTTATGACTTTCACATAACTTACAAGCAAGGAAAGGCTCACAGCAATGTGGATGGACTGTCTGGGCAGGAAGAGCCGGATTCCCCAGGTCACCCCCGGTAACCCTAAGAACTGCGGGACCAGGAGCCAACTCATTAGAATATGGCACGATGGTTGCCCACATGGACAAGTGGGAAAGGAGTGTGACTGGATCACTTATAAGTAACTTATGGTATAAATTTATTTAAAGGAAATAGAGCAGGGTGCTTATTTATATAATTGAAAATGCACTTATTTTTGATATTGTGTATATCCTGGTATAAGAAATCTTTATTTCTGAGACCAGGGCAGAAAATTCATTTTTTTCTGTTTTAACCTTGCTAGAGGAAATGCATTATTTCTGATGCATATATCTGATACAATAAGCCTTTGTTTAGGAAGTCTTTTGTGTATCTTGGTGTAAGGAAATGCCTTGTTGGGAAGTATGCAACTTTTCTTGGGGAATTCTTATCTTTGGAGGAAATATGTATTCTGCAACTGTTACAAAAAAGGACCCATGTTAATTAGACCTTTTGATGTGTGAGTGTCTAGCACCTGAAATCTTAGGAAGGTTTATTTAGGCTGCTGTTAGTTTTTCTCTGTGTCTGAAATAAGATCCAGGAAATCACAGCAAAGTTTTAGTTTATCACAGATAAGCATAAACATTTTTAGCTTTGCATTGCATGTAAATCCATTTTTGGGTATACAAATTGCATCCAGATTCTAAAAATAGCCTGTGAGGCTGTGTCCAAATCTGTATAAAAAGCCCTATCTTGTATTGAAAATTGTTCATCTGATTCCATCTGACCTGAGCACTGGTACCTTCAACCAGTGTCATTGCAAATAAACTTCACTTGCTTCAAAGACCTGCTTGAAAACATCTTCCATGATGAAAATCCTGTGACCTACAGATTAAACCCAAAATCTAATCCATTCCCGACTGTTTCTGAGGTTTGGACCCAGCATCCAGTACCACCACTCTGCTTGCTACCCAGAAGCTCTGGTCAGAGTGATAGGCCAGGGGGGATACATCCACAGCAACCCTGATCCATAGGAAGAGGTCAGGTGTACCAGCTCAGGTACACCAGTAACGGGATACATTAGCAGCGTCAGTTATCCAGGAGTCAAGTGGTGGCAGCACTTGTAAGTCCCTCCTACTGCGGTGAGAGGGCGCGTTTGGGTTAACGAAAGGGAACGGTGACAAAGTAAGCCCAGCCGCTTCCCAGCAACAGCAGACAGGGAGGCATAGGTGGTCCATCCTGTCACACCACACCTGTGTCCCATCATCTTTAAAGGGACTTTGTTGAAATCCTTTGGTCATTTACACCCATGCCCATGAGCTAGCCAGGACTAGAGAAGAAGGTGCACTGCCTAACCCATGCACTTTACCACCACACACAGTGACAGAGGGTTACATAAAACAATTTTAATTCTTGGTTTTCTTAGTGAAGAATCATAGCTGGAAATTGAGAACCATTATAGTTTTTATATTTGTGTTATGAGGGTAAAGAGATGCCTAAAGAGATGAGGTGGGATACAGTCATAGGAGAGGGAGAAGGGAGGGAGGTAAATGAGTAGGGGGGACATCAGAAATATGAGAGTCTACATTCATCTGCAAATAGAGCCAGATGGAGAGGAATTATTATATTTGAACCAAATGGTCCATATTTTGTGGAAAGTGGAGACGGAGTTCAGTAGCAAGATTAAGTTCTATTACATGGAAGAAACAACCCAAAATCTATTTATTGTTTCATAGTTAGACTATAGAGATAGCTTTTTCCAGTTTTTTGCTATTTAGAGTCTTGCATCATTGTAGATGTGCATGATTAGTTTGTCTTGATGTCCATTAACTGAGTTATGGGTTTGTTTAGTAAGAAGGCTAAAGGATCTTTGCGAATGTGAATGTCAGTAACTTGTTCAATTAAATTAGAGATCATATCCCAAAATTGAGATGCTTTTGGATAGTACCATCATATATGTAGAAAAAAATCCATTTATTCTCTCTAGCATACAGTATATTGGACACTTAGAGATACATGATATGAAGTCTGGATCTAACCAGATAACATCTTAAATAACCTTTGAAAAAGTTTACTCCGATAGCTAAATTAGTTGATTTGCAATGCTTTCATTGATTTCCAACCAAACTTTATTATGAGATTCTAAATCAGGTGAGTTCAGAGCTAGAAGTGTGTTTTAGAGTATCGATATTATGCTTTTCCTATTAACGGAAAATGTACATAGCCATTCAATTTGTGTTAATTGTTGTAATTTAGATTTAGTTATTTGTGAAATTATAAATCTTTTAATTTGAAGGTATTGTTATTACATAGAGGCGGGAATTTTATACTTTTCCTGAATTTCCACAAAAAATCTTGGGGCAAAATCTCCTAATCTATAAAAAAAAAACAATTAAATCCCAATGTAATCCAAGGACAAGAAAATGTGTTTGTCTTTCCCAGGAGGAACAGAGGGTGTTAGTGTGGGGGCAAATTCTGTTGGGCAAAGTTTGTTTTTCGTTCTATTTCATATAGTGAATAAAAATTGAATTGTGTGTAAGATATGAGCTGTGGCTGTTCTGTACTTTCTAGAAAGCCATGGTAGTAATCAGGGCCGATGCTTGCGTGTCTGGCGCCCCCCCCTGCAAAAATAAATTTGTGCCCTCTTTTATAAATTACGTGTTGATTCAATAATGCTTTTTCTTTTAATACAAATAAATACATTAAACGGAAACACAAATTGCTATATGAATAATATAAATGAAGAATATGACAAGTGAGGCTTTAAGGACAAACGCACTTAAAGGGCGACAGGGTTTGTAACAAGCTGAATAATTACCTTGTGTGGTTTAACATGGGGTGGGTACCGACCAATGGTGGCTCACGTGGGAGGAACCTTGATAGAATATAGCAGGCTGTACTTCCTGCTTGGCTTCACTTGCAGCACGAGATCCCACCCACCCATCCCTCAATTTATTTGGGTTTTTGAAAGTGGGGGTAGGAAGGCACTGCGTTCAGTGGCTGATTAATGGGCGTACAGGTAGTTGGTCGTAGGTCACTGCCCCCTTTGAAGCATCAGTAACTCCTTTTGGTCCTTCGGTGAGGAGGGTCCCTGTCCGGCTCGGTGAGGGAGGGCAGCGTGGGTTGTAAGGGGCAGTCACTCTGACGCCAACTCAGCACTACGTATGTAGGGATTTGTTCCCCGTGGTTTGCGGACTTACGGCGGTTTGCGCCAGTCCAATAAGTGATCTTGTGTGATCAGCTCGTGAGCTGTTCCGCAGTGCTCTTTCTCCGCCACCATAGGTTTAGTTAATATAAAATCCTTACAATAAAATTTCTGCCATTTTTTAATAACTTATCCAGGTCTACGTGTCTTTATTTGCATGCAAATGTTTAAAGTTTAAGGTTGATGTGAAGTTTGTGGGAACATACACCGTGAGCCCTTTATGTAAATTTTTGTAATAACAATTTACATTTTTGGCAAATTAGTTTGATTGTGCCCCCTCCTTTATCACACTGTGCCATCTCCATCACTGTTCTCCATCTTTCATGACACTGTGCCCCCTCATTCATCTTACTGTGCCCCCTCTTTCATGACACTGTGCCCCTTCTTCATCTCACTGTATCTCTATAATGTCCCTTTTGTCGCTACCAATAAACATTGTCCAATGTGATTATTGTGGTTCCAACACACATTAAAGAAATTTAATAGCGAAAGTTAGCAGGATTTACAGCAAGCCATGATGATGCATAAAAGGTATAACAATAAACCAAATAGATTATATTACGCAAACAAGTCATGGGTCCAGGTCCATATTCAGTTTTGTAGTCTGCAGTCAGGAAGAGAGCTTTACACTGACCCAGGGACTTGCTTATATGCAGTTTGAATTAAGATAAACAGTGATGATGTCACAAATATGAACAGATAACACTAAGAGAGGTCTTGATTGGTCCAGGGTTAACGATGTTCCAGTAGACTGCTGGTCATAGGTCAGTTCATTTGATCTCTTCTCCAAAGGTGGGGGCAACTTACTCCAATTGTTGCCTATGTGTCACCCCGCCGAAAAAAACAGTTTAAACTGACCCATAATCAAAGTACTTTTGGAGTATTAATCTCATACCATTCATAACTTGTTATCGCAATATGCAATCATATTTCTATTGACACCGGATTTCAGCTAGTAAAATATAGATTAATAAGTGATCAAACTCCATACATTTCTGTGGACCTGAACCATAATTACCCTTAATGTAGTATTATCTATGTATAAAAAAATCTCAAATACATTTTACTAAGAAATAAATGTGGATTGGAACCTTAAAAAATGTGTACTATTTACAAGTAGAGATGCTCAGAACCAAACACACCACAACTTAGCAGATCCGACTACCGAGCCGTCTCGGTACCTTCGCGCTTTTTTGGAATTGAAAACGAGGCAAAATGTCATCGTTACGTCGTTGGATCTCCGATCTTACAAGTTTTGGATTCTATAAGTACCACCCTCCACGGCGATCTAGCGCCATTTCACATAGGGAAACAGAAGGGGTAGCACAGTCTGTAGAGCAGTTGGGCAGTGTCATAGGTAGAATAGAAAGAGGAGGGGGTAGCAGTGTTCTTCAAGGTCTACAGTGTCATTCAGGAGAGCTCTATTGCTTCTAAATCTGCAGTCCCATAATGTACAGTGTTACATAGGTAACACCCAAAGAGGAGAGCTCCATTGCTAATTGTTATTGCTGAAATAAAAATACTGGGGCTGGCAGGCTTGGTGTAAATCTGCAGTCACATTGTACTGTGTTATCAAAATGGATTCACAGCAGTACACAGAAGACCAAAGCTTTATTGATATAGACACAAATATAGGGAAGGGTGCATAAATTAAGGCAAGACATTCAACAAAACTTCAAACAGTGACAGGGGAATGGGTTGGAGGGGGTAAGGAAGGAGGAGACACAAGCCCAAGGTTTTATTGAATAAACAGACACATAGGGGAAGAAGGAGAAGAGGAAGATAGAAAATTAATGCAATGTCTTTGTGTCTACTAGCCTCTTAGAGGCCACATTCTCCCATACGTGTTTTGTTGTTGCAGCAGAGAGCCCTGGAACAAACTCCATAATGTCTTTAGCTCTGATGAGCTTGTGGACAGTTTATGGCTTCCACAAGTCTGGTTTAAGTCCCTCCAGATGGTGCTCTCACAAATTGTCCAACATCCAGGAAAAATCAAGTTGTAGTCCAGTTGTAAGGGAAGGAGCTGTCCCACTTGTCCCAACCAAGGGTCCTCCAAAGAGGCATGAGGAAAAAGTGAGACACGGATTTCCCAGCAGAGCAAATGTTCTTTTCAATAAGAATTCTGCGGATGCAGTTACAGACAAAGAAGGCTCACAGCATGGTGGGGATATCCAGGATCCCTTTCCCACCTTTGAGGGTCTCCTTGTACATGACCGCCTGCTTCACTCTGTCAATGTATTAGCTGTAGAATTACCACAGTTATCCAAGGAACGGGTGGAGCGATCAAATGAACCATAACTGATTTCATGATCCAAGGACAATTCCATCTTGCACCACTTTTCTTTTCTGCCACTGCTGTGTGCCAATGTTTTGTAGATGTGCTAGGAACTGCCGTGTGTTTGAATCATTGCTCTGTCGCTTGGCATCCAGCCAGGTCACTGCAGTATTTGTCCGAAAGTGTATGAAAATAATATTGTCACCTGTGAGGTGGTCAAAATTGACTGCAAATTACTTGAAATTAGTGTTATTGAGGTTAATAATAATGTAGGAACAAAAAAAGAACAAACTTATGTGATATTAGCCTATTTTAGCAATTTTTCTAAAAAATACAGATCCAAAACCAAAACATGCGAGGGCGGTTTTGCCAAAACAAGAAGTTAATCCAGATCCAAAACCAGAACATGGGGGTCAGTGAACATCTCTATTTACAAGTGTAAGTGTGAATGTGTAAATGTGTGTGTTATTAATCTGTGTGATTGTGTCATTACACATGGCGTACTAATTGCAATCGCTCGGTAAACCAACATTAATTCATTTAGCAGACTTCATACAATTATTTGACTTCCACACCCCCTTAAACATCACACTGTGCCCCCTTATAATCCCACTGTGCCCCTTTATCATCACACTGTGTGCCTTCAACATTACATTGTGCCCCCTTATGATCACAATGTGCCCCCTTCAACATTACATTATGCACCCGTATCACACTGTGCTTCCTTATGATTACACTATGCATTCCATAACGCTTTTGCTATTCCATCACAGTTTCCCCTTTAACAGTTTCTCCTTTATCACACTGTGTCATTGTGCCATCTTTATTACACCATCCCTTCATCATCACACTGTACCCTCCATAATGCTTTTGCTCTTCCCTCACAGTTTCCTCTTGATCAGTTTCTCCTTTATCACACTGTACCCCTTCATCATCACACTGTGCCCCCTTATGATCACATTGTGCCCTTCATCATGCTTTTGCTCTTCCAATCAGTTTCCCCTTTATCACACTGTGCCACGGTGCCATTTTGATCACACTGCCCCTTTATCATCACACTGTGCCCCTCCGTTCCTTTCCTTACCTTTGTATGGCTTTCTTTTTTCTGTTTTCTTCTCTTTCTCTTCTGTCTTCTTTTTTCATGCTTGTGGCTCCTCTCTATGCCACTCCTCACTGTAAATGTGGAAAGATATTCATTTTAATAACATTCACTCTGCCAATCCATGAGTTAAACATTGGTTTCCATGTCACTAAGTCCTTTAAATGGAGTTAATTAATAGGGGCTTGGTAGAGGTTATTATAGTCATAGATGATTTTCATACCTAAATATTGGATAGTGTTTGGTAGGCATACGAATTTATGATATTTCCTGCGCCCATTTTTGGTGCGAGTTTTTCGTTAAGTGTTATTGGGATATCTTGTGAGGTCATTTTTGTGAGACGTTGTGTAGTCACATGTTCATAGTTTTATTTAAGTGCTCATACAGCAAGGTTTCTTATAGTATGCTGTAGAGTCAAGTTCTCTAAATACATTTGTTGGTTTCAAGAGGGTCAGAAAGACGTTGTCTGCAAAGAAAGCATTTTCATATTGTTTATTCCCTACAGTTATACTCTCTATACCTGAATTCTGTCTTATTTTGACCACTAAAGGTTTGATACACAGTAGAAATATTAGAGGTGAGACTAGGTATCTATGACACTGTTACCAAGGTTTAACGATGAGGATATAATTCCACTTGTATTACCGAGTTGGGTTAAAATAAATAACTTTTATAGCTAAATATAATAAGATCTGTATTTAGGAGGGGAATTAGTCTCCAGTTGGCAGAGTTGGTGAGGTCCTTCTTTGGTTTTAGGATGATTATTATTTTAGAAACGGTTGTTTCAGAATGGAATAGTTTACCGGTGCCCAAGCCTCTTGGCAAAGATGTTCCCCGGGGTCCCAGATCTCTGCTGGAGATGTCAAGGAACTTCGGGCACCCCTTCACATATATGTTGGGAATGCTCGGCAATCAGACCTTTTTGGGATGCGGTTATTCTCATCTCCAAATCAATTGTGGGAACCGATTTACCAAACTGCCCGAGATTTTGGCTACTCAATGATACTAACATGCCAGTCTCTCAATACAAAAAGTCCTCGGTAAAATTTCTCAATAGCGCTGCCAAGGCTGTGATTCCGGTTCACTGGAAATCACCGTTAGCTCCCACTATAAAAGAATGGTTTACACAAATAGACTTTTATATGGTAATGGATGAAATAATCTATGCGGCAGAGGATAAAAATAGAGCTTTCTACAAAATGTGGTCGGAATGGATTGAATTTAAAGGCTCAGTGTTGTTTGCTCAGTGGAATGTTTGAAACCCAACTTCCCCCCCATGTCTTTCCTCCCAACCTTCCCTTCTATCTTTCTATCCCCCATCCCCCTTACTTTCTTTTATTATTTTTATATAAGAAAGGTTAAGCAGATATACGCCACTTTAGGTGAACTTGCAATTGATGATGTGCAATGAAATACTTGAAGTACTATATTTATGTGTTAATACTGTTGCATACACATGTATATGCTGTTTCACTTCAATAGAAAGAGATTACATAAAAAAAAAAGAAAAAAAAAAAAAAGAATGGAATAGTTGTCTCTCAAGGATCTTATTAAACGCAGAGGTGAGGTGAGAAACTATATTACTGAGAAGGTTTTATAATAAAACATGGAAAATCCATCAAGGTTTGGAGCTTTCTCCCTTTTAAAAAGTCTTCCAACTGGTATGAGAAATCCTCTAAATATTTTTTGAGTTCAGTTGTAGACTTTGGGCGAGTAGAGATAAATAGTTTTACATATACATAACTTGTGTCATAGAAAAATGATGGTGCATTTGAAATCATGTCACAAATAGTGTGTGCAGAGTTTAATCTCTGCTCCTCATTGTTGTTTGAGGAGCTGTGCTCTTTATGTGCTGGTTAACAGCTTTTTTTTTATAGTGAGGAACACCCACCTTGGTACAGGGGGAGTCCTGTGAATGACCCAAGGAGGTGGTTGCCGATTCTGGTGACTCTAGTGCAGGCGTGGGCTGGGAGAGGGATGGCCGGGGGGCACACAGGCGGCCGCATCATATGACAGGGGATGCGGGCGCGTCCCCTGTCATGTGATGCGGCCGCCTGTGCGCTGACACGGCCGCAACCGATGTCATCAGATGCGGCCGCGGGGGGGAAAACTATGTTTTTTGCACCCGGGGGGGGGCGGCCGGCCGGCCGGCCTACCCCCCGGCCCTAATAGCCGTCTTACCCAGCGGCCCGGGGGGCCGTTGCCCCCCTGCCCCCGCGGGCCAGCCCGCCCCTGCTCTAGTGTAGGACTAGGCTAAAGATTGTGGCATTCATTTGCCAATCATATTCATGCTTTGCTATTCCTGTTAAAACTTTGGGGGTTTAAATGTTTTTATTTTAAATACTATTTAAATAATATTTTAAATAATAAAAATGTAATTAAACATTTTTTTATGATACAAAGTTCACCGTTTTCCAAAAATTTAAAATGTACCAATTTACGCACTAATGTGTTGGAGCCAAATTGCAAATGCACAAGACAGGCTCACCAATCTTAATAGGCAAAGCCCAGGTTTTATAATCAGCCTGCCAAGGTGAGGATTTTGGTCATAGTTCCTAAAATAGAGATCCGATTCTTAGTCAATTAGCAATATTTTTGAGCAATCATAGAGAGGCTTGGAGAGGTAAACTACATCACTATGGTAAACAAAAACTTCTTCAAATAATAGAACATACATTTGATTAAACCATGAAAAGACCATGTGACACTTTCGGTCATAAGCCTATATTATGTATACTCTTTATGCAATACCTAGCTCAAGAAGTAAAAGAAGATGAAAAAAGAACAGATGTACACTCTTCGTTTTCCGGTTGCACGCATGTTATAAAGCATGATACTGGGACAGAGCCTTGTGTGAGGATTTGTCAGGACTGTAAGCTGGATGGAGCTACTAACTGGTATTAGCTCTACTGTACAGGGAGGCACAGAGTCTTACGCACCCCCGGTTTTTGCCAGGGACCCCCGCAAGGAGGTTTGGACTTCGCTGCTAGAAGTGCGCAGGTAGCAGTTCTCCAACACAGCTACCAGTGTAATAACGTAGAGCAGGGGTAGGGAACCTGTGGCTCTCCAGGTGTTGTGAAACTACAAATCCCAGCATGCCTTGCCACCTATCTGCTGGTTATCTACTGGCAAAGCATGCTGGGACTTGTAGTTTCACAACACCTGGAGAGCCGCAGGTTGCCTACCCCTGACGTAGAGGGTAGTCAGGACTAGCCAGGTCAAACCAAATTCACGAGAATGATCAGGAAAGCTGAGGTCAAACCAGGAGAGTACACAAGCCAAAACATGATCCAGGAGGGTAGTCAAACAAGCCGGGTAAAAAACAGGAGAACTGAAGCACAAATACTAGAAACGCTGGAGGCAAGAATTAGACCCGATACTCTGGCATCCAAATGGTGCCAGAGTCAGGTTTAATTAGAGGGACCCAGGACATGATTGGTTGGCGGTCAGGGCGTCATAGACCACTAACCGAGGCTAGGAAATAGTTTCCCGTTGCCTAGCACCAGGGCGCGCTATCGCACCTGCTATAAGGTGTATCTTGCATTTTTCACAGGATAATAGACAAACATATTAAACTTCATTGTAATTATAAACCTCTTTACCTTGAGGATAGGTTGATATTTATTAGACTAGATAAATTATATCAATAGGGTTCAGTATGTCTTAGATTCATTAACAACAGCCAATCCATAATGCTGTAGCCCCCTATCCGTCTGTGGGGTGGTGCACCTATTGCTGGAGATATACTCGTCACCCAGGTCAGGCTTCCCTTCTTTTCCCATTACCCAATGTGTATTTACCATGACAGATGTCCCTATACATACAGGTTTAGTAATAGGAAAGTTGAGTGTGTACAGTTATGCCAAAAAGTTTTGAGAATGACACTCAGTTTTTATGATGGCAATTTGCATATATTCCAGAATGTCATGAAGAGTGATCAGATGAATTGCAATTAATTTCAAAGTCCCTCTTTGCCATGACAATGACAAACAATATTTCCACTGCATTTTAGCCCTGCAACAAAAGGACAGATGTCAGCTGGTCCTTTTGTTGCAGGGCTAAAATGCAGTGAAAATATAGTTTGTCATTGTCATGGCAAAGAGGGACTTTGAAATTAATTGCAATTCATCTGATCACTCTTCATGACATTCTGGAGTATTCTCTCCTTAACAGAGGTGAGAGTGTTGACGAGGACAAGGCTGGAGCTCACTCTGTCATGCTGATTGAGTTAGAATAACAGACTGGAAGCTTTAAAAGGAGAGTGGTGCTTGAGATCATTGTACTTCCTCTGTTAACCATGGTTACCTGCAAGGAAACATGTGCAGTCAGCATTGCTTTGCACAAAAATGAAGGTAAGGATATTGCTGCTAGTAAGATTGCACCTAAATCAACCATTTATCGGATCATCAAGAACTTCAAGGAGAGAGGTTCAATAATTGTGAAGAAGACTTCAGGGAAACCAAGAACATCCAGCAAGCCCCAGGAATATCTCCAAAAGATGATTCAGCTGCGGGATCGGGCCACCACCAGTGCAGAGCTTGCTCAGGAATGGCAGCAGGCAGGTGTGATTGCATCTGCACGCACAGTGATGCGAAGACTTTTGGAGGATGGCCTGGTGTCAAGAAGGCCTGCAAAGAAGACACTTCTCTCCAGAAAAACATCAGAGACAGACTGATATTCTACAAAAGGTACAGGGATTGGACTGCTGAGGACTGGGGTAAAGTCATTTTCTCTGTTGAATCTCCTTTCAGACTGTTTGGGCATCTGGAAAAATGCTTGTCCGAAGGAAAGGTGAGCGCTACCATCAGTCCTGTGTCATGCCAACAGTAAAGCATCCTGCGACCATTCATGTGTGGGGTTGCTTCTAAGCCAAGGGAGTGGGCTCACTCACAATTTTGCCTAAGAACACAGCCACAAATAAAGAATGGTACTAAAACATTCTCCAAGAACAACTTCTCCCAACCATCCAAGAACAGTTTGGTGGCGAACAATGACTTTTCCAGCATGATGGAGGACCTTCCCATAAGGTAAAAGTGATTACCAAGTGGCTTGGGGATCAAAACATCAACATTTTGTGTGCATTGCCAAGAAACTCCCCAAACCTGAACCCCATTGAGAACTTATGGAATTCTCAAGAGGCGGGTGGACAAACAAAAACCCACAAAGTCTAACAAACTCCAAGCATTGATTAGGGAAGAATGGGTGGCCATCAGTCAGTATGTGGCCCAGAAGTTGATTGACAACATGCCAGGGCGAACTGCAGAGGTCTTCAAAAAGAAGGGTCAACACTGCAAATATTGACTCTTTGCATAAACTTAATGTAATTGTCAATAAAAGCCTTTGACACTTATGAAATGCTTGTAATTTTACTTCAGTATCACATAGCAACATCTGATAAAAGGTCTAAAAACACTGAAGCAGCAAACTATGTGAAAACCAATACTAGTGTCATTCTCAAAGCTTTTGGCCATGACTGTAGATGACACAGACATGGTAGCCAGTACAATTATAGTTGACAAGAGGAAAGGACACCAGACCATCTCTGTGATAAAATAGAGAATCACTTGTGTTGCACCTTTATGTCTTGCATAGTACTCGATGCATAAATCACAATTATATCTTATCACATGATTGTCCCCACTCGCCTGTTCCGGTTCATTTTTTAGCAACAGTAATTAGATAATTTGGTTAAAACTTTCAGTGATGTGGATCATTCCTATTTGGCATTAATTCTCCTAGCTCTTCTTTTTGTATTTGACGTTATTTAAATTGCATCACTGGGGCTGATGTTATCAAAAGATGAAAAGCCCTACTACCCTATTTTAACAGCTATAGGGATTTTTTTTCTTTTCTCCCTATACCATAGAGCGTACAGTGTATTTTTGTAACAAAATAGATTGATTGCTTTGCTATTTCTTGTGATGCTAACATATAACTGCTGTCTTTTGGTGTGTACAGTATTAATCCTTTTTTGGTTTGTCTGCTTTCTCGTTCACTTGGGAAAGTAATTTACTATGATGTTGTCAAACGTTGAATAAAGGGATTTGGGGGTAAATGTATCAATGTCCGGATTCTTCAACTCTGGTGTGTTCAGCGTCTTCGGCGATTAAATTTAAAGCGGCACTGCATTGTAAAGGGAAGTTTCCCTTTACTATGCAGCGCCGCTTTAAATTTAATCGCCGAAGACGCTGAACACGCCGGAGTTGAAGAATCCGGACATTGATACATTTACCCCTTGGTGTACTCTTATATATACTTTAAGCATTGTCTTAGGACTGAATGTAGTTTCTATATTTCGAGGGCAAGGTTAAGCAAGGTAAAGCAGACCATTGGTAGAAGTTAGGTAGTAGGTGATTAAGTTTGAAATATAAGTTATCTGAAGGTGTCAAACTGTAAATGTCCCAAAATGTATTTGTAGATTGTGATTCATTGCAAATGAAAGTGTTTTTAGACACATTACGCTAGGAGATCAGCCTCTATTGTAACGGTTTTCAGCACAATGATGTATGTTTGTCCTCATTTTTGAACTATGCAAGAATATGGATGCGATTCTGAGCAGGACTGCAGTCATTAAAGCTCATTTACAAGACTGCAAAAGAGCAAATCAGCAGATAACTCTTTTGTTACATCACTTGTCTACATTTTGGGGAAAACCATAAATGTGAGAATGAAGGGGCTGGTGTTGATGGAGATGCAAAAGTTTGCATTATCCAATAGGAGGTGTTGGCCCGTCAGCTGCATTGCTTTCCGAGTACAGAGTAGGTGCTTGAGTTTGCCACCTTTTGCATAAACATGATTTCATTTTGTGGGGTGAGATTATTTATAGGACATAAAGGTGTTGTGAAAATTCATTCAGAGGCGAGTTCCTGCCAAACAGTTGAGAGTTGTGCACAAACCCACAACACTAAGTGCAGATTGATGGGAGCATTTTCAGGGATCAGGAAATGCGCTAGGTAGACAACAAGATGAACTTGTACAACTAAAGTAGCAGTACTGGTCCACATTTGTTTCAACTCAACTGAGCCTTATTCATCTGAATGAAGTCCTACAACAGATTATACTTCTCTTTACTTATACTTCCTTAACTGTTGCACAATCAGGCACATTTGTGTATAGCTTGCCTCATATGCATCAGATTCCAAAGATCTATTTGGTACTTGTTAATTATATGGATGCCACCTTGTATCCAGCAAGTTCCTCCTTAGCCTCCTCCTGCTATTATCCTTTGAATGGGTATAGTGTGCCACACATTTTTTTCACATTGTCTGCTCACCTGGGGCCTGAGTCATTAAGGAGAGCAAAGCATAAAAAAGGAGTAACTTTGCACCTGGGCAAAACCAAGTTGCATTGGAGGGGGAGGTAAATATAAAATGTGGGGACAGATTTATAGTTGGGATAGGGCATGTCCTAGATCAGCTTTAAATTTCAATGTAAAAAAAAAGCTAGCAAGTATTTGTGTAATATGAAAAATAACCAGTATTTAACTTATGTGCAAAATAATAAACTAATTTGCACTCCTTCCATTGTAACATGGTTTGTCCCATACAACATTTACGCCTATTTTTTGCCTTACTTTCCTTAATGATTCAGACCCTTTGTCTTTAAATCATCAGACAGAGCTAGAAATTTTGTTGCCCTGGGGAATTACACAAATTAGATGCAAAGGAAATATAAAGTCTTCCTCATGTGATAAGGACATTATTGTAAAGCGCAGAAGGAAGACCAAAAGATAAAGTAATGCACTAGGTAAAGTTGCAAGATGGCATGCACAACACAATAAAAATAAATATTGATTTACCTGTTCTCTGTCCATAACAAGATTCACTATAAGACATTCTGAATATCCACCACTAACAGTTCTCAGTTGGCTATCACTCATTATTATACTGCACCCTCAAATCTATGCATACTTAAGGAAGATAAAATACATTTTTGCAGTTCTTCCCATTGCTATTAAGCTATGCATGAGTTAAACATACGTAATCTAAACAATATCCAAGACTATCACTTATTTACTTCTATTGATTAATATTCTATTAGAACTAGCATATTTTCTGCATATTTACAATATAAATACTGTCACTTCTGCATTTCTTTTCCATGTTTTACCAGCTGTCCCTTGTATAATGTAATGTATTGCCATTACACTGAACAAAGGGGTAATCTGTTTTTTACTTACTCACTAAGCCAATGTTTCTTGGATATAATACCTGCATTCAAAATTCCAGTGGTAGCCAAAGGGTTAAAAATGCAAAGATGGAGTGAAGTTCTCCAACACTATTCACCTGAATGACGGAAAGCTCCACAGGGGACAGGAAGCCTATTAAACTTGCAAATCCCGATTACCCTTTTGGAGTAAACTGCACTGAATATTAATATGTCATTAACTCGGCAGGGCTTGTTGAAATGTCCTTATTTAAAGGACACCACATTGCAATAAAGAGGGTCAATTCTAGATATTGGTGTCCCTCCCCTTTAAGAGTCTCCTCTAATTGTGTTGAGCATCCAGCACTTATACACAATAACCCAACTGCTCCCCACTGACCACTTTAATTAAATGAAGCTCAGCAGTCAATTTCCTCTTCACATGATTCTCCCACTCACACTGTTTTCCAGCAGAGGACAGCTATTTATTCATTCATAAAAAAAAGTTAACCCCCTTACTAATGAATACTTCATCAGTTGTTGCTTAAGTGACTTTGACAAAAGTTTATACCTTCAGTACATTGAAAGCAATGCAGCCTATTATTAAACACCCTCTGTAACTAAATCATAAATAAATACATTAATACCCTTTATATAGTGACAACATATTCTGCAGGCTCAAATGGGGACAATTTGAACAAATGAGGCTATACTAAAATAGAAGTTAATATGGACCACCTAATTAGAGCTTACAGTTGCAGGAAATTAAGCACAAGTGCTTGTACGCACAATAGACTAATGACATATACTGTATACAAGAATGAACTTTGATAAGAGCTCATTAGTGTTATATGGACCTATCATTCATCTAGTTTTTGTGAATGAGTCAAATCCATTAAGGAGTTGATGTAGCAGAATTTTTGACAGCAAGACTGTTGTAAAGAGAAAGAGATGACAGACAGTGGTCCTTCTAATTGGTACTAGGGTGCAATTAATTTTTTAAAGCAATGGGAGAGGGGTATTTTCAGGATAGTGTAAAACTTTCAATGGTAGATGCTAATGTAATTCCAGAATATACGTGTAGCATGAGAGACTTTTTGGAGACGCAGGACCGGTTTTATACAATCTCTCTATGGGTACATATTTAATAAAACAAAATCAGTGTAGAATCATGTACACAGTGGATGCTAGACCAATGTCTAAGGGCAAATTCAAATCATTGCAAGATCTTGGCTCCAATTTCTTCAAATGGGTGGTATTAGTCAAGAAATAAAAAAATATGAACAGATCCGAGATGGGCTAAGTCCTTGTATGTGATCAGGGAGGTGGAGGCTGGCATTAGAGGACACTGATGACCTTCTAAACCCTTGTAATTTCCTGTATTCTTTATTTGAACAGACATATATACAGGAATGTGTAATATGTCCACGATAGTCTTCACAACTACTTACAAAGTCTGTCTTATTATATATTCACACTGCTTAAGTAGAATGCTAGCCGGACAGGCTAGTGAGGTGATTAGTGTGAGCAGGTGTCAACAAATATGTTGTAGATTTGTATTGCCTTCTGCACTTTTCAGCATAGCAGCTCTGCTTTGATGATAATGGCTAAGTGTTTTATGCTCTCAAATACAACACAAAACAGCAGCATAGTGGATTTGTTTCATATGCAAGGACAATGAAAATAAACAGACCTATATTAATAAATGTCTTTAGGAAAGCTAAAAATTAAAGCATTGTATTTAATCAAAGAGCTCAGCTCCTTGCAAAAACTTCCACTTTTAATTATTCTCACAAATATAACACTATGTGGCATATTCAATTGTCCGCGTTACTCGCAAAAGTAACGCGGCTTGCGCACTATTATCGTTATTACGGTACCTTTAACGCCGGCTTTCAGCTCGCAGCTCATACTTTCTCCTTTGGTCTCTTTTAATAGACCTCATCTCCCAATCACTCTGATGGACACTCCTTTGACCTAGTCTTCTTCTGCTACTGCTCCATCTCCAGTTTCTCCAATTTAGCTTACCCACTCTCTGACCACAACCTCCTTTCCTTCAGCCTCACCTTACCTCATGCCCTTCCCCCTGCACCCAAATACACAACGAAACCGAAGTACTCTTAACCCAATCCACTTCTTATTTTCACTAAAACAACTATTTTCTCCAATGACTGCCTTGTCCTGTCCTAATCAGGCTGCCTCTTTCTATAACAAAACACTCACTTCAACCCTAGGCAATGCAGCTCCAGCTACTACATATAGTCTCCAAAGATCGCCTCTTTGCCACCTTCAACTCACTTCTCTGCCCACCTGCACCTCCTCCTCCCTCACTGCCCATGATTTTGCCACCTATTTCAGACAAAATGGATACCATTCGACAAAATATTTCCTCATGCCAAATTCCACTCAATCTACCCACCTTTACCTACACTCCTCAATCCACCCTTAATTCATTCTCTCCAGTAACTGAAGACAAAGTCTCTGCACTCATCTGATCATCTCACCCTATAACCTGTCCACTGAACCCTATTCCCTCCCAACTACTTCACTGCATGCCCACCACTAACACCTCTTCAACCTGTCTCTCTCCACTGGCACATTTCCATCCTCCTTTAAACATGCGCTCATCTCCCCTATTCTAAAGAAACCATCTCTCGATTCAGCCTCTCTCTCCATCTACCGCCCTTTTTCTCTCCTTCCCTTTGCCTCCAAACTACTTGAGCAATTAGTGTACAAACGTCTCTCACTTTCTCTCATCTCATTCCATTCTCAACTCTCTGCAATCAGGCTTCCGCTCCCAACATTCCACTGAAACTGCTCTCACAAAAGTAACCAATGATCTAATTACTGCAAAATCTAATGGTAATTTCTCCATACTCATTCTCCTGTACCTCTCTGCTGCTTTTGATACTGTTGATCACCCTCTTCTCCGACACACCCTTCACTCCATTGGTCTTCGTGACAGTTGTTTCCTGGTTCACTTCCTACCTATCAAACAGCTCCTCTAGTGTTTCCAGCTCTGGCTCATCCTCCCCTCCACTCACACTATCTGCTGGGGTCCCACAAGGCTCTGTTCTTGGCCCTTTACTTTTTTCATTATACACCTCTTCTCTTGGGGCACTAATTCACTCATTCGACCTCCAATACCACCTCTACGCTGATGACTCCCAAATCTATATCTCTTCCCCTGACCACTCTCCTTCTGTAATATCTTGTGTAACCAACTGTCTTTCTGCTATCTCCACATGGATGTCCCAACGTTACCTAAAACTCAACATGTCCAAAACACAGCTTATTATCTTCCTTCCTGCCAGAATCACCACCTGCCCTCAAATCTCCCTCACTGTCAATAGCACAATTTCCTCAGTCTCTCAAGCCCGCTGCCTTGGTGTCACACTTGACTCCGTTCTCTACTTTATTCCTCACATAGAATCTCTCCCAGTCGTTTCAACTCCACCTTAAAAACATTGCCAGAATACGGCCTTTTCTTACTCAATATGCTACCAAAACTCTTATCCATTCTCTCATTATCTCCCGTCTTGACTATTGCAACCTCCTGCTATCTGGCATTCCCGACACCTATAGATCCACACTTCAATCCATCCTAAATGCTACTGCAAGACTGATCTTCCTCTCTCACGCTCCACATCTACTGCACCAGTTTGCAAATCCCTGGCTCCGTGCCCTCCAGAATCAAATTCAAATTACTCACCCTTACCTACAAAGCCCTCAACACTACCCCTGCATACATCTCAAATCTCATATTAAAATACTCTCCCTCCCGCCCTCTTACATCTACCTCTGACCTGCGCTTTGTCTTGTTTTGGTAACCACCTCTCACTCCCGTCTAAAAGACTTTTCTTGTGCTGCTCCCCACTTATGGAATTACCTACCATGCTCAGACTTTCCAACAGCCTTCAAACCTTTAGATGCTCTTTGAAAACCCATCTCTTTTTTAGAGTTGACCTTATCCTCAATAACACTATTCACACTAATGCACCATCACAAATATTCCAATCTCCATTCTGAAACACATTTACACCTCTTGTTTTTAGCTGTGCCCTCTTCTACTTAGAATGTAAGCTCTCTAATGAGCAGGGTCCAAATAAAAGTCCCTAATATAATAGATTGACAGCCAACATTTGATTAGGTACGGAATGTATATGGCTAATAGTTCATCCATTTAAACTGCACAAATTCAGGCTGCATTGGAATTAGTATAAGATCACATCACATGACTGCACAGCGGCGATGACTAATGATGCACAAAATAGTACCAAAGCAACCTGTGCAGTAATGGGTGTTAAGTTTTAAAAGAATTGTTCGCTTTATAAGGAGGATAAGGTGACCTTTGTCACCTTTTGTAATTATACTAACCCAAACAGTTAATTTTTGTGAATAGAAACAAAAGGTGGGCTTAACCTTTTAACCCACCCCACATAGATTTGAATGGAACTGTGTGGGGCCCCTTACAAGCCCCATCTCATAATGTTTAAAAATTAGTATTCCTTTAATGCAGAGTCTGCACGTCTCAAATCAATGATCTGTGATGTGTTACTGCAAGTAGCTTTATAGGTTTCACTGTAATTACATTAGATATGAATACTACAGACAAGTCTGCATTGGTGCATATGTGTGCAGTCTCTTTGTGGGCACTCAAACTGCAAATTTGCACAATTTATGCTGTGTAAACTAGTGTAAATTCAACTTACTCTAAGGCCCTTATTGTGCAAATTAATATAAATTCTGCTAATATTGTGCAGGTGGGAGAAGAGTAACAGGATCTCAGTAAGTCTTTCATGTGGACCTCTTGTGAATGAATGCCCATGGCACTCTACCAATCAGGAGCTGGCTGCCACTTGTATCCCTGAGTCAGCTCTTTCTTCCTCTTTGCTGGTCAGTATCCATAATTGAACACCAGAGGGCCACAGTTACTGTACATATTAGATCACTAAGCATATAGCAGGTACCTTCACCACAGTTCTAAGTAGGAAGAGCATTAAGGAAGGGGACTGGATTTTTTTTACCCCCCCTTCCCCCCCCCCCCCCCCCAAAACCCCAACAAAACAACTTTTAAATAGCTTATGTGGTTCAAATCTATTTGACGGTCATCCCACAAAAGAATTATTATGACTATCCCCAATTCTAAGGATTTTAGGATTTGTTGTTGGAAATTTCTGTCCCTAAATTATTTGTCAAAGTGACAACAGTACAATGCAATTTTGCTTCTATTTTTCAATGATGCTTTCAAATAGATGAGATATCAATTCTATTCTTATTCTCTGAGCATTAGGATTTAATATTTACTAAGAACAAGTATTTAAAATAGAAATGAAACAAAACAGGATTATAACAAAGTTTAGTGAATATATTAAGAATTGCCCCACACATATATCTATACCTACCAAAGTAGTGTTCCTGCAAATTATTTTTCAACAGTGACCTAACAATCCAGAAAATATCACAGGTTCTACTATATAGTCTTTTCCCTACTTGCATGGTGTTTCTAGTAGCCCATACATGTATGCTCCATCATAAAACTGTTGAAATGCATTGTTATTATTTTAATAGAGAGTATGCAATTTTGCAGCTACAAAGTCCCACATAAATGAATAATCTGTAATGCATTACTGCAAATAGATTTATAGCTTTCATTGTATTTACATTACCAGAGGAAAATTACAAACAAGGATATCCAGTTCAAAAATTGAAAAAGGACAAATAAATAACAAGGAAACATATAGTGATGCTCTTTTCAAAGTTTGTAGTTTAAGTTCTGACGAAAGTCTTGATTTCTACCACAGCTAGACAGACAGAACCCTTAATGTGCAAGTGAATATAAATTATCTTAATAATGTGCAGGAGAAGAGAGTAAAAGGGTCTCATTAGGATCTCAAAAGGTAACTTAGTTAAAAAAAAAAAAAAAAAAAAAAAAAAAGTATAATCCATAAACTTTTTTTTTTTTTTATATAATTCATCTACAGTTTAGTATTTAATGCAAATATACACCACGGTCATAATATAACAAGTAAAACACTATATACAGAAAATGTATAGTTCAAAATTTAAATATGTTCAGACGTCCTTCTATGCACAGTAATTGGCAGCATATTTAAGTATAAGTAGTGGTGATAAAATAACCAAGGTTGGAATCATGTCTTAAAAAGAACCTCCCATTGAAGTCTGTTTTCAATTTGTACACGCCAAAAATAATAAAAAATCAGGTTTAGAAAAGGTTAGTGCTGCTCAGAGTTTTTGCCACGGCTTGAATTCATAGTCTGGAATTTCTCTCTTAAATTTTTGACTCTGTTTTGATGAGCCACATCGCGGCTTGTTAATAGTTGCGGTTCTGGTTTTGATTGTTCATGTACAGTATCTACTGAACTGTCAGCCTTGGAAAGATCTTCCCTGGTTTTGTATTCCTCAGACTCCTGGTAAGCTTTGCATCTTTCAATCACTGCTTTGAGTGACATCTTCTCTCTGGTGGTAGGTGATCTGATGTGTACATAGGTGTCATCATTTTCCAGATCATATGGCGAAGTCATTGGAATCTTTTCCATAATTATGACTTTTTTGTTGTTTTCCAGTGGTGCTTCTGCACTGATGTAGTAACATTCATCTATGGTTTGCTCAGAGTTCTTGCTGTTCTGCAATGCCTCTATTCTCCCATTTATGTTGGGTGTTTGAACGGGAATTTTGCATGAACGATTTATATCTTCTGTTACACCATTCACGCTCTCAGGATGTTTTATGCTCATGCTATATGAATGAGTTAGAAACGTTTTATTTTGTGTGTCGGATGGATTGTCCATATTATGCTCCATCATTCTATCTGGCACAGATTGGCTCCTGTTGACTGGAAGGGTCTTTCCAGCTCTGGTTGTACTTGTGTACCTGGATCTTAGTTCTCGGACATCTGGCCAATGGAATTTTTCTGTTTTAACTGGACTCAGAGGGCTTATGCAGTCAGAGCTTATAGGGGAAGATGCGTGTGGGCTATCACCAGAAGTGAATGATAAACGCTTGGGGGATTTCTCATTGAATGTGGCAGATGTGGGAGTTGTCGGGCTATGGTCTTGTAGAACAATGTGATCATAAGTAGGAATGGACAATGCAGGCTTCAATTTACCTAAAATACAGACAATGGAATGTTAAAACAATTTTACTGAAATCACTAATTTTAAAAATAAAGTGATCTACTGTACAAAGCTTCTGATGTAGTAAACAAGTAGGTGGGCCCACATCTAGGGGTAAATGTATTAAGCTGAGAGTTTTCTGGTAGGTTTGAAAACCCAATCAGATTCTAGCTATCATTTATTTAGTACATTAAACAAAATGATGGTTAGAAGCTGATTGGTTGCTATAGGCAACATGTCCACTTTTCAAACCCACTGGAAAACGCTCAGCTTGATAAATTTACCCCATGTCTTTTAAAGGTGGCTAAAATTATCACCTACAAAAAGTTGTAATAGAGAGCAACACCACAACAGTCTTTTTTTACATGTAACTGATGATGTTTCCACAGGGCAAGCTCACCCGCGGCCTGGGGGTCACCTATCCAGGTACACATGAAATGGGATGTTTGTACCATTGTATTTGCCATATGTGAATTTTAGCCACTTGGACAATTGATGAATGCTGTGCTCAGTCTATTCTGCTCTACATTGTTTATGGAAGACACCTTCACAAGAGCCATTCAAGTGCAAACTGGGTGGAACCAAGTGAATATTTTCTCTCTGCTCTACTTTACAGTTCAATTTGGAGCAGGGTAACCAACTTAACCCTTCAATTACAGACACATAAATTACATAGGTTCTTGTTATTAAAACCAAGAAAGGTACAGACGAAATCAAATAAGCTGCAGAACCTGTATAATTTATATCTATTAGTAATTTAAGGAATGAGTTTGAAACCATAGTTTGGAGGCAAATAAAAAATACAAAAACAAAATAAAAACCAGAGAATTTATAAATCAGTTGTGCATTGTAAATCAACAAAACGGCTTTATGAATAAAAACTAGACCTTTAAAATACCATTCTACTCACATTTTTCTTCCGTATTTTCCTCTTGTACAGATGGAAGGCTGCTCCTTCTCATCTCCTCTTCTATTTCTCTCAGACGCCTGTGTGGAACTGGCTTATTGCACTTGATTCTCTGGCTGTACTGTCTGGCTAGTTGATACACCTTGTTCTTCATTTTCTCGGACAGATCTCCTTCCATACAATTGGCAAGCTGAATAATTGTGGGATGGAGCTTGACAGGTGTTTTGTAGTCCTGATCACTAAAACCAAGGTTACTGGTTGCATTAACGAGCCGATGAGGAGATGTACTCTCTGGTGTAGGAGCTGGCGATTCCTCGTTTATGGTACTGAGATCACTATCTTCCAGTATTATTAGTGGCTCATGAAGTTCCACAGCATTTTCTAGTGATCTTAATAGTTTGTCTTGATTGGTTGAAATAACTTTCATGACTTCACTTACTTCTTGATTGTTTTTATCATTCCAGCCTCTCTCCTTTTCAATTTCTTCCCACACTTTAATCATCTCTGTTGGGGATTTGAACTCCTCATCATAAATTGGGACCTGCTGGTCTTGGAGTTTGTTCTCAGTTACAGTAACAGAATGTGCTGTATGGCAACTGGATTGTTCAGCTTCCCCGTCTTTTGTAGAAATTAGAACATCTGACCACGAGGCAGGTCTACTATTCCCAATGCTGGCATTACTGGAAGAGCTGCTCATTCTTTGCCTTGCTAAAGAACTCTGGTTGCCATCATATCTAGGCAGACTGTTGATCTTAAATACAGAGTTTCTCACTAGTCCTGTAGGAATGTAAGTCAGGCTCTCTCTGCGCTTGATGCTAAAAGATGCATCCTGATGTTCTGCATTGTCATAGTACGTTTTGATCTTGTCAAGGAGTTGTCTATCTTGGAAGGAGAGAATGGACTCTCTCCGCTTACAAGTGGACCTTTCTTTTTCCTCAAAAACGTTTTCTACAGAATTAACCTTACTAAGTGTAGCATCTGTATTAGCCATCTCATCAACAGACAGGACATCTTGGTGAGAGTTTGGAAAATCAGAGGACCCATTCTGATAGAGAATTTTATCTGCACAATCCAGGCTTATTAAACTGCTGCTCCTGCTTGTTAACCTTGGGGTTATGTAGCCAATGACTTTTCCATCTTCCAAAACCAAACTGCTCCTTCTAGAGATGTTGTTTATGAACCTCTCTGCAATTACACTAGCTTGATCCAACACAGATGGAGGAAGGATGCTGGTTGACTCATGGACGGTTGCTTCCTCTTCCTCCTCCTCCTCTTCACTGCTAAAGGTCTTTAAGTCTTCTGCATTCTCAGTTACACCATTACCAAGAGGATCATGGACATAAGAATATGGTTCCCTCTCTTCCTCCAATGCTTGGTTATCAGTGGGAGCTACAGCAGTGTCTAATACAATTTCAGATGTACCGACCATCTCCGCAACGTAAACCTCTTCTGGTTCAGAATGATCCTTTTCCATTTCATCCACCACCTGACAGAAAAAAATGACATGGCTAAATATGACATACTTACTTTTGTTTTAGGTGTTTAACTGACTGCAGTACATCATAAAGGTACTAGATGCTCATACTTGGCTTCTTTTAAAGTTAGGAGCAAAGCTGCAAGCAGTGGTTTCCCTGAGTCCACCACAATAAACCATGTCCCATGTACAGAAAACACTAATGTGCAAGCTACCCCCGGGTTTGACGGGACAAAACAAGATCTAAGGATGAAGACTTCCAAGTGAAGATTATTATTTTACTTTTTTTTTTTTTTAATTTTCAAAAGTCGCTCACCTCCTGGTTAAATGCTGTGACTTCCACACTCCGCCTTTTCTCGGGGTTGCCAGAAGATTCGCTGTTTTGCCTCTTGTATCCTTTCGATGTATCATGCTGAACAGAATCCCTGCTCTGTAAACAAAAAGAAATGTTAAAAGATTAGCATTAGCATGAAGCCCAATGACATAAAGGGCACTGATCAACCCAAAAAGCTGTGCTTGCTAAGAAAACTGGGGCAACACAATAATGGATGGTCAAAATGACCAAATTCAAATTCACTGTGACCGAAAAAATATATTTAAATATATATTTATATTTTATACACAACATCATCTAAACGTCATATTTCTCAGTTTCTTTCAACTAAGGCTGTCTCTGTGTGAGATTTTTGGACTTATCTCCTGACGGGTGTTTCATAATTGATCAAATCAAAGCGCAAGTTCCCATCCAAGGTATTTTTCATTTTAAATTTCGGTGACAAGCAGAGATTTTGGCTGTTAATCAGCTTTAAAGTATCAATTAACATTTGTATTCATTGGAGAGCAAGCCTGTTAAGAGTTCATGCAGTTAGTTTCCATGACAATTAAGACAGGTATTATGAAAGCACATGGGCATCTTCATTCAGCCCAAACAATGAATGATAGCGCTCTTTATCCAAAGAGCCATGCAAGAGCACTTGGGACAATTAAGTTTTGTTTAGGACCACAGCTGCCATATAGGGGAAAGTTAAAATGCTAAGATTAGATGGGGCACTAGAACAAACAAGGAGAAAGGAGATTGAAAGACCCTCACCGTAGGAGCACCCCATGTATCAAGCAAAGTCTTGGCCCTATAACGCCAGCAATGTATGACTGCCAGCATGGAGCTGGCAAAATCAGCTACCTGGTCATCATCTCCCAACTGTAACTCCTCCTCGGAAGCACTGAGTTCTGCCCCTGAGCCTCTACTCAACTCTGTGCTGGGTGGTTGCTCCTCATCTCCCTCAGCTTGGGTGTGCTCACAGCTTGGCGCCATACTGCTGATACTGGGCTGGATGTCCCCAAAGTCCAGTAGTGCTCCATCACTGCCTGCATGCTGGACAGACAAGTATTCCTTTTAAGTATAGAGAAGCTCCGCCACTGAAATTGCTGGCACAGCATTACTTGACTGATCCTCCTGGGTAACAACATAGCACTCCTGCAGTGCAAATTAGCTTGTTCAGTTACATCCAATATAATTTATAGTTTTGTTTTTCCTGGTTCACGATCATTCCATCCATGAGCCCTGAACATAGGTTAACGAATTTATTGCTCATGTATGGTCATCTACTTTGCCCGTCCTCTAAAGCTGCTTTCTGTTCATCATTGAATAGAACAGAATTCAGCTGAAATGGAACTTTAGAAATATTCATAGGTCCCTATGGTGTGGCTCACAAGGGCCACTCACCCTGCAATGTCCTGAGTGGCCATGTGCCCTGCTCTTGTAATCACCACCATATGGACCCCATTGAGTTACATCCTGTTCTGTTCAAAAACTAGCTGTATGGATCATTCGGCCGGACAATGTGTGCATGCACCCATACACTTCAAGCGCTTTATTTCAAGCTTCATAAATAAGAAAACTTTACTTCAGAGATCCTTTTTAGCATGCAGGAAGAGAAAATGCAACTGTTTCCATGGGAGCCACTGCAGACTTTGGTTAAAATACATAATGTTGTTTAAATAAACTACCGATTCAAGATACTCAAGGTCTGAAATGTGAAATACACAGAAAAGTTTGCCCAAGACCACAATGTAAAAACTGAATATCCATGGTCTCTGTTACAATCCAGTACTATATATTTAACTGCAAACGACTGTCAACACAGCCATTTTTCTTTCTGTCACTCTCTCCCTTCCATTTTTTCTTTTATATCGGGTACTTAGGAGAGATTGGTACTCACATAAAAAGCACTGATCTATGGAGCAATGGACTGACGGCACATCGCTTATTTACATGAGCAGATGTTGGAGTAGGAATGGAGGAACGTCAAACATGTTCTATGTTCCTTCATTCCTGCTTTGTCATGGATCTCTCCAAGCACCTATGTGCACAGTCACTCCATTATTCCATAAAGATCAATAATCCCTATGCAAGTATCTGTCGCTCCTCCATTACCCCAACACAACTGGAAGTGAGGGAAGATGGAAAAAAACAAAAAAAAAAAAGCAGTCCTGTGCACTTAGTCTTAAACAGATAACTGCAGGCAAAGCTCATGCGCTAAAACTATAGTTTATGTTACTGGCTTCATTTCGAGTTCTACTTCTGATAAGAGACACTGAAGGCTGTATGCATGATGAGAAGCTCCACATAACTGCAGTATTCAGGCTAAGTTACTCTGATCACTTAAGTCACCTATGGGCAACACCCAATTAGAAAGTGCTCATTCTTTACCTCACATTGCATAATCTGCAGCTACAGTTTACAGAAAAACAGCTAAACAGAGAAGTTGTTTAAAAAAAAATGTGGAGTGATGCCAAATACCACATTTATTAATATTTTCCATGTGAAACAACGCTTATGGTGATCATTTTCTTGTTTTCAGCGTTTTACGATCTCTGCAGAAAACTAGATGTCCTGTGTATTAGAATTTGGGCTAGCCGGGGCATGTCTATTTTTAAGGGTGGGGGGGATGAATGCCAATACTGTATCATTCTAAATGGACAACACTGTTACATTTCTATGTATACTTTTCTAATGTAGAGGTTTGTATGTACTTAGGTTAGCAGGAGCACACTTAGGAACAATCAGGGTTTGATCCGGAAACTAAATTGTTACATACATCTCAGGGGCTCCCATTCATTGGCCAAACTATCAGGGTCACCCATCCTTTATGCAGTGTTTTAGCAGAATTTGAGTGAGCATCATCTATTCCATATTTTACAACTACTGCCAGCTTTTACAGTGTACGTATTGGTGGTCCGCACATATAATACAAAATGCAATTAGCATTTTCATTTATCCTTGTGACATTTTAGGCTAATGCCTCAAAATAGCTATTGAAGGATTCAAATTCTAAAGAAGACTTAAGTTATGTTCCAACCTCTGCCTTTGGAAATAGATAAGCGGAATCTAGTTTTGTGATGGGGAGAACTTTGTTGACCATTTCCACATAAGCAACAGCTTTCTTGTCTTGAAAAGGTGTCTATCTTGTTTGCCCAGTTTTTGTAGCAAATAAAATAAAAATACTGCTCTGGCAAAAATTTGTTGTGCAAACATAAAGCATTGACTTCATATACTAAGCTGTGCAGCAGTAACGTAAGCAGTATAATTTCAGCTCCATGCAACAATGGACACGTGGATGTTTGAGCATGTTTTAACACTGCATGATTCCTCCATGTCAACAGTCATATAGCGATATCGGGTCTAGAATATAATTGTATAATATATATATATATATATATATATATATATATATATATATATATATATATATATATATATATATATACATATATATATATATATACATATACACACATACACATCCATACTACAAATGTATGCACAGTATACTTTCCATCAGAGAAAAGTAACATTGGTGTAGACAGAGTACAGGATATCTTACCTTTAATCCCACTGCAGGATCGAAAGTGGCAAGGAAAGAGAAAAAAAAATAAAAATTAATATGAAATCCTTTAGAAATGTATCTGACAATGCCAAGTATAAGGACATTACATCACATAATCTAAACCTACAATAAACATTAATAATATTTTAATATACAGGTTAAGGCTAGGTTAGGAAGTACAAAATACATGTATTGTGTCTCTTATCAGGAAGCCCATTATTCTGACCAAAAAGAAAAGGAAAACAAAATAAAAAGTAAATAAATATTCATCCCTTCATCCCTGAACATTTTCCTTATAGTCACTGTGAGGAGTTCTGCTAGACAATTTAATGTTGATGAAAATGCCAGTGGCTGTACGGAATAAGACTGGGTAATTTGTTATTAATTTATTATATTTCTGACATGATGCAACAAATTATGTAAAAGTCCATTATCTTCAAAACCCCAAACATTTTAGGAGAAAACAGGACACACAAAAAATAGTTCTTACCTTTCTCACCCAACTGCTTCAGAATATGTTTTGCAGGTTCTAAAGAAAGAACAAAGGAACATTAAACTACAATAAAAAAATAACCACCCCACCCGATATAGATATATAGATATATATATAGATATATATAATAAAATAAAATGTGAGAATGGTCAGTAATGGTTCTATGGTCAGTAATTACTCCATAGAACTATTACAACATATGTTTCACTTTAACAGCTCTTTCTACAATGAATCTCTGCTAGCTATGTAGGGGTAAATACATAGAGCTGGTGTTATGAAGAACGTTCTTTGCCCTATCTTCCTGGTCAATCTCTAGGGGCTCAAAGAGCCTCATGACCTTCTTAACAGGATCTAACTAGCAGGAAATTATTTTCCTCTTACTGCACCCGTCACTCTAGTTATGCGTCTCTGTAAACGCCAATTCAGTACAAAAGAAAATCTCGCACCAGACTTTCTGCGACCTTTGTTTGCGGTGTGTGCGCTTCCCTCCTTAACATTTCCAGGACAGTATCTAGGGCGGTTCGGATCTGAGGACAGGACAGAAAACTTGTTAAGAAGTTCGTTCATTTCTATTCAAATACCGATCTCCCACCATAAGCTGGCTCCACAGGGGAGATGCACCAACTATGTCAAGGGGATTCATCTGATCGTGAACATAGTTGTTTTGAAGCAATAAATAGCAGCCAGAGTAGTACTGTTCACATCTGCACATACTGCAGAGGAGCAAAGCAAATAAGTCGACTAGGTTTTACTTAATGCGTTTTTTTACCAGTCTGATTTAATATGTTACATTATTATTTTTTTTATCAATCATATATTAAAAAGGCCAGACATCTTAAAGTACAAACTGATCCAAAATGAAAAGCATCTTACAACATTCACAAATATATTTATACAAGTTTCCATGCCTTGAAAGACTGTATATGTCTAGTTTTGCATTGACATTTGCAAGCTAATGTTTTCTGTCATAAGCTATTTCACATGTAAAGTGGCTTCCTATAGAGGATATCAATGCCTGTAACGATAGGAAGACCCCGATGCATAAGGAAAATTTCTCCCCCACAATTACAACTACATTGCAAATATCTTCTCATCAGCTCTGGAAACGTTCACATATAAATAGCTGTGAATGCAATTAGTAGCTCTTTTCTAAAACACAATTGAAGCTTAAAAAGATTGGTAAAACTACAATGTAACAATACACTAAACAAACTTTTTTTTTTTTTTAGCAAGGATTAGATATATTTTCTAGAGGAAGTAAACTTGCAGAACAATATAAAGATATTGGATGCAATATGCGATTATAGGATCAGTACAGCTATCCAGCACGTACTTATTGGTGCACAGAAACTAACTTGCTATTATTTCAAAATTACATACCAATACAAAATGATTTCTGCAGTGCTTATGGGTAACATTTGTAAGTATTTATTTAATAACTAAATATCTCCCATTTAAAATTTTAAAGAGCACCCATCATCAGCAATTTGGCGGCTGAACCATTGACATGACTATCAACCATGTACAGTTTAGAAGCTTTGAACCAAAGTGCAGACAACTGCAGCGCAAGTTAAAAAGTTTAGCATATTGCATACTGGATTTTGAATTTCAAATAGTCAGCAAAACCCCAGAGGCAACATTTGAAATCACTAGATCAGCGAGAAGCAGAAAGAAGAGAACAGTAACTTTAAAAGGGTATTTCTGCTCTGGCTTTTCTTTTTCTTACAAATAAAGTGTGTGTGGCCAGGGAATATTTAGACTGCTGTAGCCACCAGGTATAGAATGCTGGGACATTCCCCTGGGAAGCTAGACTTTTATGGGGCTACTATGCAGATGCCCCGTATGGCAAAGAGTAGCCAGGATGCTTCACGAGGTAGCAGTGGGGAAGGCAGATATGTATTTTTTATTTTTTTTAAATAGCTGTCCTTTACACCCTAAATGATAACAAAAAAGCTGGTGAGGAGATACCTTTAAAGCTCAAATTAAATTTGCTATTGTGTTGCTTGTTTGCATACTAAAAATGCTAAAGTATAAAAGAACTTACTTTCCTGGCAACAAAAGATGCAGACACAGCATCAGAAAACATTTCTCAGGGTTCTCTTGGGATAGTTGTATCGATTTGTGGAACAAAGTGTAATAACATTTTGGTGTAAACTTGCATTCTCCAAAGAAACACATTACATTTTATATACAATATGATATGTTTCATGTGCTTCTTTCAATTCCAGAGAGTCCGCAGAACTGAATGCAAGTTAATTTTTATAGTTTTTTGGGGGTATTCTTTAGCTGTGGTGTTTATCCCATTGCATGCCTTTTTCCAAATTACAATGCTGGGAGTGCCTGCACCTTTATGCCCAGGAGTGCAGCAATACTACATAATGGTGCCTTACCGGACTGCCTGCGTCCTGACCGATGTGTGACTGCAGGGTCAATTGCAGACATGGTTTTCTTTACTCTTTCTGGGCTGTACCTGTATCGTCCAGGATCTGGAAAAAGAAAAAGGCTAAACATTACATGTATTGTAGGCAGGTACTGTACACTACACCCTCTGTCTACATCACATACGTTAAGAACAATCTCTTAATGAACAGACAGACATTTGTGAGTTAAAGTCGTCTGGATCAGTTTTTTGATTACATTAAAGTTGCTACAGTCCCATCCAGGATTACATATCTATAATATAAATGTCTAGTGGCGTGTGTTAGTCTGTCTGTGTGTGTGGAAAAAATAAAACCAAGCTGCAGCGCCACCTGCTGGGCGGAGTTATACACTGACCTACTAAACTCTTAGTGTGTGTGGGAAAAAAATTCAGAAAGGGCTGAAATTTGGTATACTAAGATGTTTTTAATTTGTTCATTTAATTTGTTAATTGTTAAAAGTGTTTATAAAGATTTAAAAAAAAAAAATATATATATATATATATATATATATATATATATATATATATATATATATATATATATATATATATATCTTGAAGGAGAAGTGACAGTTGGGAGTGGTTGGTGGTTGCCGGGGGTGACAGTGGGGAGTGGTTGGTGGTTGAGGCCTGGGCTATGGCCCAAATGCATGACAAGAACCTTTTTAACACCTTAAGTAGCTTGATTTGACTAGAATGCATGAGTATCATGCACGGGTTATCTTGTATTACATATTGTCTTGAATCAACATTAACAGAGTACTAGAAGGTTAGATGCTATAGATTAATTTTGAAAACTTACAAATGGCGTCCATCTCTAGAATCGCTTCCTTAGCCTAAAATAAAAAAATATTACATTTTATATAAATATTTTTTAATGTAATGATTTTGTAACCTTAAAAGGGATTTTAGAAAATTAGTTAGATTTGTATTTAGAGATAAAATGTGAAAACTGTGTGTAAGCACATGTATGGAAATGTCCCTCTTGGGGGTCGGCATGGGGTTGAGTCAACAAATACCTTTCCCAATGATTAGCAGAATAGCCACATGATTAATGTGTTAATGGTGCCTGGACATTTTTCGGCAGGGGGTAGGGATCAGCACCTTATTACTGAATGGTGCCACCTATCCATTTGCGCCTACTGAAAGTTCTTGAGGGAAGCCAGGACCCAGGAAAGGTTTTGCATGGCTCATCTTTCAGTTAGAAATCTTGCCACTAAAATTCTAACCTATAACTTATGAAGAATCGACTCTATTCTATCAATAGCAATTTACAAACAGGGGCTTGAGACCATACAACCAGAAACGAATGCATGTGCACTACAACTAATAATTGCTATATATTTCCCTTGCATATAATGCCAGTCTCTAATGTCTGCTTTATTATTGGAGACTGATAATGCAGCTGCCTAACAATAACCACCCACACTTTCCCCACCAGCAAATACGATTGTTATTCCACTACCTAATGTATCAAGCATCCCCCACACCTCTTAGATTGTTAGCTCATTTGGCCAGGCCATCCTAACTTTCTGTTTCATGGCATTGTATGTAATTTGTGTCAAGTCATGACCCTTCAATTCACAGCACTGTGTTATGGGTCAGTGATAATAATAATAATGTATTTATCCCAAATGAATATCTGCAGCATGCTATGAAAGGAGACAATTCCAAAGCTGATTAGCGGAACTTGCCATTTAGTAACAAGGTTGAAGACGTAAATAATGGAGAGAATCGCTACAATACCCCCCCCGTCTTGCCATCAGTTATCTCCGAAAAGCACAGATTTTAGTGCTGAAAGACCATGGACTGTCCTTTGCAGCCATTTTATTATCAGACTGGATAGTTTGTAGCCCAAGTGACATAGGCTTGCTTTAGAATAACCCACAAATGGTTATTTATGACAGGTCAAATCTGCACTAAAGGCATGGCAATCAGACAAATGCTTTCATTGTCCAACTTGCACTAGGAGGATAAAAGCTAGCTGCTGATTGGTTGCCATTGTCTTGATGTAGATTTGCAGCAACAATAGTAAATAAGCCTCATACTGCTTCTTTGCCTTCTACAAATTTTAATCGGCAACATTACAAAGCTAACACTTTTGTTTGGTGTAGTGTGAATTGAAACCAGAGAAAAGTAAATAATACAATTACAAATGATGATGTTCCAACCTTTTGTGGAATAATTGCATGGTGGTTCTCAAGTATAAGTTTCTTGATGTGATGGGTCCAGAGACGTTTCTCCTCCACTGTTTTGGCCTTTATAAAGAGAACGTGAAAATAAATTAACATAAATGCTGACCCTTTGTGGCGCCATATAAATAAAAGATAATAATAATAATATTAATATTATTATTATTATTAATCAACAACAACATTAACAATAATACTAAAAGTAATCACTTCTTCTATAAGGAGCAGGTGATGAGGATTATGGGTACAGTGGACTGAGTAAGGGCAACTACCTGAAAGATATTGGTCTCTTGTTTGCTACACACCTTTCAAGATGCCCCATTTCATCTTGTACTACAGGGAAAGGAGGAAGGAGGGGGGCAGGGGCATTAAAGGCAAAATACATTCAAAATCAATAAGAAAACAAATCCCCTAAATGTAGTCATTGGATTCTTGTTATTCCTGTAGTAATTAATAAACTGAACCTGTGGTGTGGCTTTAGTAATTTTTTTTACTGATAAAATATTTCCACATTGGTTCACATTGATTGGTGACTTACCTGCACATTGTGCTGCTGTTTGTTGTTCTTGTAGTGGGTTAAAGTGAAGCAGAGGGAGTCTCTTGTACTCTCAATCAGCATCAAACTTGAACACTAAAGAATGACAAACAATAAGTCTATAACAAAACCAAATGTGATATAGTGACAATTTATAACAGCACTAATTATATTAAAGGGGAAGTGAGTGCTCCTACAGTCAGCAGCTGGCTGTCATTACCAGCTGCTGGGTCATCTCTCTCCTTCTCCTGATTGACCAAGCAGCTCTAAAGGTGACCGGCAGTAGTTCCAGCTACTAAGAGAGCACAGAGACACTGCTAAATACATTCAAATAGTGGGATTTCTAGTGAAAATGGGGTTTTGGGCAAAATGACATTTCTAAATGGAAAACCTCTATGGAGGGGTGGGGGGAGAATCTAAAAAAAAACAAAAAAAAACAAACAAAATGATTGAATTTAACAATCATTTTATAACTTTAGATCTCAGCATCTGGTGGCAATGGGCATTTTACAGGGTCTTATTCTGTTCAAAACTGCCGTGATGAAATAGACAGCCAACAGCCTCCAGGTAACACACTTGTCTGAAATACTATTTTTCGGGAGCTCAGACAGACATTGCTTTTTCAAAGATTACACTCATATTCTATAAGGGGTAAATTGTGCTTGACTGTACTTACTATACAATGGTAAAAATGTATGGTTTATGTCACAGACTACATTAGCAACACATCCTTCTATCTATTGCCCTCTATAACAACACACAGGATTAAGCCCTTACCGGGATGTGAGTTTTGTAAACAAAGTGGTCTCCACGTTTTTTGGCGATTAACAGAGCCTTGTCAAACAGAAAAAACGTCCTCTCGCTGCGAGCACGTTGTACGCGGAACGTCCCCTCCAGAACCAGTTCGCCATAGGTGGTGAGGTCCATGCCTTTCCAATTTAGCAGTAAAGACTGGATTTCCTGTCAAAGAACATCAAAGTCATTCTTGCTCTAAGGAGGAACAGATCTCTACATTTACACAACAACACAAAATGTAAATGTTAACAAGCAACACATTGGCCCTCATGTAGCTGCAGACACATAGCACATGCATCCACAGCTGGTAAACTCTTTTTTGAGCCTTTGATTCTCTTTAAACACCGTTTATTAATAGATTATATATCCAACTAACAATATCATCTGCATGACCCACCTGCTGTCGCACAGCATGCTCATGCTTTCTCTTCATCTCATTGATGTACCAGGCCACACCAGTCATAGTCTCTATGGCTTCCTCCACCACTTCATATCCTTCTTTATCCACATCAAAATGCTTGGCTATTTCCTGGAGGAATAAACGAATCTCTTAAGCGGTGGTCTACACAGAAGTACATGGTATAATTGTATTAAATATGTAAAGTGGAACTGTCAGCAGAAAAGGTACAGGTTTAAAAAAAAAAAAAATATATATATAATTTTTTTTGTCATCTATTCTCCCAAGAGAGGAGCCACATTGGCACGCTCTCTTTATGCAAACTAATATATGTGGGCAGCACGATGTTTGCTGCCCCTCCTCTCCCTCTCCAACCGTATAAGTGCTGAAAGGGCCGTCATACAGGAAAGAGGCTGGCGTCCATTGACTCTGATGTTCTAGTTATTGGTCAGGAGGAGAGAGTGGGGCTGGTGAAGGGGACTTAGCAATGTCCATAAATGCTAGTTAGCACATAGGATGGGCTACAATGCAGCTCCTCTACTGGGAGAACTGGTAGTGCAAGAACACAATATATATTCAATATTTTTATTGCCCTCCTAGTATCCACAGCTTTTTCTGCTATATATGACCCCAATTCTGTGCAGTCCATTTGCATCATCTCTACCCATTCCTTGTTACCTGCAGCAGAAGGTGATATTTCAGGATCCGCTGTACCGGCTTTAAGAGGTAGGATCCTAATGGAAGGGAATGCTTCAGCATCTCCTGCTTCTCCCGAAAGAATTTTGCTAGGACTTTGCTTCTCATGCATTCAGTTAGGGTAGCCACAGAGCTGAAATGATATCAACATGAAAGGTCTACTATATGGCTCATACACTGTCCATACTATTTCTATCAACAGTGTACACATAAAAGATCTACTGTACATATGGAAAGATGATAAAACGGATTGGTCTAAAGGAAATTTATCTCCAAGAAGTCATTAATATTGAAACACGGAACTAGGTAGTGTTATGGTATCCTTCTGTGCCCGCTATGGTGTCGCATCTGGTCTCTCTGTGCCGACTAAGAGGACAACCCGGATCCCTCTTTATCCAGAATATTCGTACAGACAAATACAAAGAGAAAATAAAATGTGCTAAAAGTCCCTTGAACAATTAATTGAAGTAGGTTTCAGCCAGTTAAATCGATCATTTTAAAATAATTTCGGATTTGAGGAACTATTATAACCGTTTTACGGACCATGATGTGTGAACTTCCCCATTTTTTTTTTTAACTCTATATGTGCAAGGAACACATCTCTAAGGCCCTGAACAGGACTCCATTCTAAACAATGGCATCTCGAACAAAACAATTCAAATGCAAATATGCTTTTTAAAGCCATCACCAGGTGCCGTTCAAATTAATGGAGCCCCCAGGAGAAAATAAAATGCACAGATGCATTTTTATATGAATTTTGAACAATAACTTCATTTATTATATGATTAATGTAATGCACTTCTGTATACATCAAAGTTGCTGATTAATAAATGTCTAAAATATCCTTCACTACAACCTGCATTTTTTAAGCTTCACCCTAACTACGGTGTCACACTTGACCTGGACAGTCACTATTTCCTACCTTCATAGAACTTGAGATGTTTGAACGAGTCTCGTTTTGTCCGATATCAATGTGTGAAATTTTCACTTTATATAAATACACAATCAAAAAATACAGAGTCCTTCAACAGACTTAACATAGGCTTGAGCACAGACTGATCACCGTTCAATTTGGCCACACATTAGATCCATTCTGGTGTTCGTGATGGTGGTATTCAAATTTATGATGCTCCCAATTCCGACAACAGTTAAATCGACACTAAAACGCCAAACGCTACATTGGCGACATGTACAAAATATAGACTTGCGTAAAAAAGTGACAGCCATGATTTCCGCCATCCCTAGGAAACATAGCGACAGGAGAAAATGCAGGCAGTGTGATTGACGACACTTAATCGGCGACAGTTACATTGGCGGCATTAAGGGGGCAATGCGAGGACCCGCCTGCTGTCTAATCTACAAGCCTTACTAAGAAAGATTACAAAAAGGCGTGGGGGTGCTTGATATAAACACTATTACCCTTGCCTGCGCTAGGGTTAATAATGTTTATATGGGGGCCTACCACAGTTTTTTCCCCCCATATTTTTTAGCAAGGCTTGGAGATTAGACAGTCACTGGGTCCTCTCATTGCCGCCAATGTAACCATCGTCGTTTTAAGTCTCGACAGTCACACTGCCTGCATTTTCTCCTGTCGCTATTTACCCCAGGGATGTCAGAAATCATGGCGGTCACTCTTTTCACTTATTATAGCCTTCGCCATTTTAGTGTCGCTTTAACTGTTGTCGGAAATGTTACCATAGTAACTTTGTACTCCACCCGTTCGTTCGTCCAGTTAGTGTGGATGGAAGATGACCGCAAACACAGGCTGACAACAGTTATCTTCTGAACAAATTTACCAACAAGCCCAAGAATGGTGTGAAATGGTTTTGATCCGAGTATTTTCAGACATTGTTAGTCACTTTTGGGCAACACATGCTGCGACACTGGGCTAATTCCCTGATACTGTAATATATGCAGTATGTGGCCAGCATTAAAAGCCTAGTCTGATGAGCATAGGGAAAATATTCCCCATGACCACAATATACTTCATTTTGGTGAAACTGCAAGTTTCAGCATGAACTGCCAGTTTGTTCCAATGTACTATACAGAGATAGTCGTGTACAGCCACAGCTACAGAACACATTCAGAAAGACCAGAGGGACTAGAAGGCTTTATAAAAGAACTACAATTATTTTGTTTCATTTGTAGGGATATATTAGCCTCCCAGTAGATAGTTTATCCATAAACAGAAATGATTCTGCACTCCTGACTAATGAACATGTGCTCGGAAATGAACACAAAGTACCCACAGCTCTGGAATTCTTGGTACTGGTTTCCTGCTTATGTCCAACACTTGTTTAAACAAGTTCACCTCCCCTCCCAATCTCCACACCCTCCTTTCTCAACTTAATGTGCAAAAAGAAACACAAGCCTTGTCACAAGACAATAAAACGGAAAACCTCTAGCTAAGACGTCATTGACAACCCTGTACTTATCAGCAACGATCTCTGCCAGGATACTATTTGGACATATATTAGGGTGGGCCCTTCGCTAGGCCCAACCCACTATATATCGGTGTGAAGACGGGCCACCATTAGTGTGGTTGGACAAAACAGTCTACACAGTCAAATTCAGTCATCATCACAATAATCAGATGCAAAAAGCTTTTTGTATCATGCTGCATCTTATGGCCAATTAGATCTATAGATCTTAAGTCTAACTGTACGTCCAAACTGATCCTGCTAGCCAAGCTAAACTAGAAGAAATTTATCAATTTAACCACTTGTCTGAATCACTTCAGACATCACAGTGATGATATGCCTGATACTGCAGCCATAAGATGACCACACGCGCGCACACACACACAGGATGATAGAGGTCACTTTCTGACTGACAAATTTACCAACAATGTTTCGACCAATTGTGACTGAATTATTAAGCACCCAGTCATGCTCCCCAACAAAACACTAGCATTCCCTACTTGCAAACGGATTCTTTCACAAGTGAATAAATCAAAACAAAGCCACCCCCCCACAAAAAAATAAATCATATAGAAAAGGATACCCATAACCACAGCATATAAACATTTTTATGCAATACTAGCTTAAGTTCCACTTCTAAGAGTGTCCAAGCCATACAATAGGTTTTATTTTAAAATAAAATGCTGTACTGATATAAAACAGACTTACTTTGGGTAGTTGTTACAATACTGGGTGTAAATATCAAAGTACTGGCTCTGTGGACATAAACAGGAGATAGTTACAGGCTGCAGATAGGCAAACATTAGACAAAGTACCAAATGTACTTGCAGATGCCCATGTACTGAACCCAAACAAGATCACATTTTGTATCATTCATCCATGGCTCTTGACATCATAAATGATCAAAGTAATTAAAGTGTTTTTTTACTTTAAAAATCAATTTCACTAAATAACTTGTTTAATAATAATAATAATAATAATAATAATAATAATAATAATATTATTATTATTATTATTAATAATAATAAAAATACAAACTTTCACTGTATTTGGCAGAGTCTATATGCAGGCTGTATGAAAATACCAGGGGACTTCTGAATGCAGAAATTCGTGGGGGACCCCTCAAGAACTTTCATTGGTTAGGAAGGTTTAGTAAAATGTATTTTTAAAGTGAAAAACCCCTTATAAAACTAGTGAGTGAATTAATGGCAGCAAACAAATACTGACTACTAAATATAATAATAATATACTAAATATAATATTTCAGCTCTAAAAAGAATATATTTAGGAAAGTCTTAAAACAGATGTGGCCAAACTCAGTCCTCAAGAGCTACCAACAGTTCATGTTTTCAGCATTTCTTTAATGAGATAATCTATGTTTCTGGCTCAGTAATTATCCCACTTGTTTCTATAGACAGAAATCCTGAAATCATGACCTGCTGCTAGCTCTTGAGGATTGAGTTTGAGAACATCTGTCTTAAAATGATGCCATACTATAAAAAATCTTTTTCTTTTACACTTCCACAGCATCAAAATAGTTTCCTTTGCTGTCACAATAGGACGATGATAATGTAAAGGAAATAAAGAAGTAAATGGCTTGCTATAAAGAACATGATATCAGATGAGGAATCGATGTCCCATTGGGGCCTTAGACCAAACCTGTAGAAACAAACTCATTAATCCTAACCTATACTAGATATGGCTGTAATGAATTCATAGGCACAGTGAACAAACATTAATAATCATACATGCTGCACATTTGTTTCCAATTCTAACCTTTTCAACAAAGCAGTTGGTTACAGCCACAGGGTCATCACTGCAACTATCAAGGTCTTGGAGAAGTTCACTACATAGGAAAGAAGACAAGAGGATAAGCAGGTCAGCAGTTGAGGTCAGTGCTATTGCATTCCATGAATATGTACAAAAGATGCAGTGAAAGAAAGTATCGAACTGTCAAATATTTCACAATGCCAGGGGCTAAATGTGACATGGAAATGTAAAATTCTTAAAGCCATAGCCATAGATTTGAGAGACAGACGATATTTGCACTTTTTAAGTTCTAGAACTCCTTCATTCTGGTGGGGAGGGGGGCATGTTTTTGTGCTGGTGGGGGGGGGGGGGTAACACCCAAACCCATATAAATATTACAAAATAATGCCTCAGTGCAATACAATATACCTACAAGTAAGTACGTACCAATCAAGCAAAGATCCCCTTCAGCAGGAGTCAACTTCCATTTGTTAGAAGCGCTGAAAATGTTTGGAATTTGCTTCGATTTCTGTTTAAATTTAAACATTAAAGATCTAAGCCCACTAAACTGGAGTTTCACGCCCTTGCTTCCCAAGCACTGGAATCCCCGGGCATTTAAAGTACTTAAACTGGCGATTCCAGCACTTGAGATGGGAAGGCAATGCTATCATTTGGATGAAAGTAGTAAGGATTTATTTACAGGTAGAATTTGCCTGAAAAATTTACTGGATTACAGAGATTTCAGCACTCCCATGGACAAGTACAGGGTTTTGATAGAGGGGACAAAAACCTTGATGGTGGGAGCCCTAACATTATGTAAAGAAATGTATATTGTAGATACCAGCAAAGAAACGGTTTCACATTTAGCATCTTTAGACAACAATTACAAGAAAAAAAAATTAATATGTATCCAAAACACACTAGAGGCCAGAGCAAGCAACATAATGCCTCATCACACATACATACAAAATAAATATATATCTAGTTGTAAAACAAGACCAGTCACATTTAAAGTGCCCATGCAGAACACAAAAAAACACACACACATGCATTTTGTTTGTTTGTTTTACTTTTGTTAACCTTGTAACCTACCTGCCAACAGTTCACTAGTGTGGACATCTTGAGACAATACAATGGAAAAAGAATTTAGATAACATTAGATTGAGGACAAATGCCCATCAACCAAAGACTACACAAATTCTAACCTACACTGTGAAATGATGTTCGTGACATTCACAGATGCAGTATATACTAGATAGGGTTATTCAGCATCTGCAGAACATTTGCATATAGGCAGCTTTACCTGAGAAAATTGTTTACCACAAGGGCTAGCAACATCACATGCAAATGTAACATGTAAAGGTGAAAATAAATCAATTAATAAGGAATATTTACTATCTAAGCATCATTTGTATTCATTTTTCAAAACTGGTTACACACAAATGTGCAGTAGAATACATGGGCAGGATTAGGGCAGCTGTTAGCCAATCAGAGCATTAGGCTATCATTGGGTGTAGTCAGCTTGATCCACTGAAAGGTGAATGCAGCTAGAATAATCACTATGGATCACTGGTCTCTATGGAAAACACTCACGAAAAGAGAATGGACTTTAAATGCTCCATGTTGTATTTTAGATATACTCTGTTCTTTAACAAGTATCAATTTGTGTTTACCATATAGATCTAGGATTTTTATAGTGTCAACTGCTCTAGCTGCCTCCATCTTGCAGTAAATGCAGCTGACTTTTTCTGAGGTAAAGCACTTGTTTTACTTAGTATCCTAGTGCTCTGTTTGACTAAGGTTTACTCAGTTTGCATGAGGCCTTAGAATATTCACAGTAGCACAGATGATTTCAGCTCAGACACATTCTAGATTAAACATGTTACTATTTAGATGCTAGGATTGGCCACAACAGCACAACGTAATAATGTAAGATTCCTGTCAAGTTGGTGCAGGAAGATTGTTCTGTCAAACACACCTTTATATGATACAAATTTTCTACACAAAAATTGCAAATTGAAGATTCCATATCTTTTAATGCGCATTGTAAAACTGAACCAAACTTGCAGCGAGTTAGTCATTTTCCTTTTTAGCTCTGTTATCAATGTTTACATAAACGTTTATGAATGTCACAACATGATGTGATGAAGCAACGTCTTCCGTTTTGACTCGGTAATAGCCCTGTAATAAATGCAAATTTGAGCCGGCAGTGACGTGTTCTTTTTTTTTCTTAAAAAGAAAATGCAATAAAAACCTAACAAACAAATATAAGAAAACTGCAGCAGTTTGAAGTGTAAGTTGTTAGCATTGAAACAAGTTTAGTTTATGCATGTCTATCTATGTTATTCTCTATGGAAGACGTCTGGTTTTTCTCCTCCCTGGAGCACTGTAACATCCACCCTGTCATTTACGTCAATGTAGATTATACGGAAGGCTTACTCAGCCTCAGTGACATGACAAAGGCAGCAGTATGCAGAGGCCCACTAAGGAAGGTTAGTTTCACTACACAAGAATTTGGACCCTACATTCAGAGTGTAAGGTGTCAAAGATATTTACTTTATTGAAGGTCACGTGGTAATTTATTTGGGGAAGATGCTGCAGAATAGATCATATAACATAACAAGATCATGAATAACAGAAAACAAAACAAGGATTCTTTTGCACATTTTAACACTGCAACCCTGATTATAAAACATCCTTTTCTATACTACTTGATGCATACAAACAAGAAGAATAATGTAAACCCCCCGGGCTATTTAATAAATTGCGTTTTACAGCTCATGTATTAACTTTGCAGTGGTGATAACTAAGAATGACAGCTGCCTCTATCTGCAACATTGTGAGACCTGGAAACTGTAATTTTGTTATGAATCATCTTGATCATCAATGACCAGTGTCCAAGTTAAAGAAAAGTAAACACAGAACCCCCCACAAACATGTTGTGTTAAGGACAGAAGCAGATACCTGCAGTTAATAGGTTACCTCTTCTAAATGTTTTTTTTCTCTCTCTTTTTTTTTTTTTTTTTTTAAATACAGTAGTAGCCGCTCTTGCATGGACACTAGATATTAAGTAAAACACTAGATATTCAGCAGCTAGATGACATCATATTGGATGCAGCCTCACTTGCTGTTAATAGTGACAGATATTTATGTCTCATTTGTACCTTATAAAGCAGGACTCAACTTGGACTATTTTTTGTTGAGGGCAGCACGGATGGCTAAGTGGTTAGCACTTCTGCCTCACAGCACTGGGGTCATGAGTTCAATTCCCAACCATGGCCTTATCTATATGTATGTTCTCCCCGTGTTTGCGTGGGTTTCCCTCCGGGTGCTCCGGTTCCCTCCCACACTCCAAAAACATACTGGTAGGTTAATTGGCTGATATCAAAATTGACCCTGGTCTCGCTCTATCTGTGTGTGTGTGTGTGTGTGTGTGTGTGTGTGTGTGTGTGTGTTAGGGAATTTAGACTGTAAGCTCCAATGGGGTAGGGACTGATGTGAATGAGTTCTCTGTACAGCGCTGCGGAATCAGTGGCGCTATATAAATAAATGGTGATGATGATGATGATGGAGAAGAAAGTGCATTGTATAGAAAATCATGTCAGGGATGAGTGCTTACAACCATGATGTAGATATACGAAGGGTGTTCACAGAGCACAAGAGGTGCTTCTTGCCCTAAGTAAAACACACCTAACATGCACACCCTCCCCAATTTTATTAAGCAGCCTATTTTAATATCTCATTAGCAAAACTTTCAGGGGAAAAAACAATGGAGACCATTAGTGTATCCTTGCGTTTCCATATATATATATATATATATATATATATATATATATATATATATATATATATATATATATATATATTATATATATATATATATATACACATACTCTAAACTAACTATTAACGAAGCAAACTTCCTATGGCTAAAAAACAGATTAAACTACATATAAATATCAATGAAAGCAGAATGCTTCACCTGTTTAATTCATAAATATCCTCAATGTTTCCAAAGAGAGCGCTGACTTGCTCTGGTTTCATGGGTAGCTCTTGTTGGTCTATGATTCCTCCCAGATAATCCTAAAGTAATAAAATACAGGCAGTTACGTTACATGTATTAATCATGGTGATGGTTTTTATTGCCTCATTAACGTTTTGGTTGTGTACTATTCCTCAGGTCATGAGATTTTATTACTGTCAAATAAAAGTCCTAATGACAATATGACTTAAATACATTTTTCAACCTATTTTTGAAAAGTAGCTGCGGTTTTAAATTCTGGTTCTAAAAAAAATAAAATAAAAAAAATAAAAGCAATGTGGTGTCATGGCAACACAAGAGGAAAAAAAAAAGACTCATTTGTGTATAGATCAGTGAAGTTGCATGAAGCCTCTTTGAAAAGTAAAACAAAGAAAAGACAAAATAAGAGAGAAGAGTAGACTTTACTGTACAACTTTGAAAGGATGATAAAAAGAAATTAAAAGTCACAAAACAGGGGTGAGCCTGAAAACTAGGAATCCGGACTAATTAACTTATTGCCAGAGGGGTTTGCAATGTATTCAAATTGCCTTGTGACGACAAAATGAAAGAAGATTGGAAAAATGGTCTATAGGAAGATAATTCCAGCTTAGAGTCTGCTTCTAATTTCAAGACCTTCCCAAGGAAGAGTAAAATGAGTTAACAAAAAAAATGTAAAAAAATATTCCAAGCTCTAAATAATAAATTTCGACATAACAAGAATTGTATGCAAGTACTGTTCCGCCTTAACCAATAAACAAATAAGAGTTAATTTGCTTAGGGTAGCAATTCAGTTTCTCCGTAGCATGCAACTGTATTCTCTAAAGAGGAGAATTGCAATCACATTGCGAAATACCAAGCTGAAAAGAAGTTGGGTGGGAAAATTAGAAGGGAACAGACACTGTGGGGGTTAAACCAGACTACTGTTGCCCATCTACGTATTTGATAAAGTAGTGAAATATGGATAACTTTATGGAATTTTACAGAAGGTTGAAGCCAAAGGCAGGGAAACACTTTCATATTTGTTTTTTAAAGTCTTTAAGTCGCACACTATTTATTAGAGGTGCAAAGTATGGGACAGCTTTAAACTGACACCTCACTATGCCTTAATTAATAGGGCAGATGAACAAATACATAGTACTATTCTTTTTAGCTGTAGTCTTGATGCCTACTAAAAGATGCACAAACTGGACGCATATATTTCTTGTACCGGTTCACAGAACCATTTAAAAAATTAGAGAAATTCTGAAATTAAATTTCAATTTTTTTAAAGGGTGAAAAAAAACAAAAAAAAACAAGCTAAAATTTGAGAAATGTTCCACCATGTTCTGCTGGTTCATTTGATAGATTTTAAGTGTTATTTAATTGTGAACAACGGACCCTGAACAAGTATTTTCAAAAATATTGTTAAACAACTTTTTTATTACTTGTAAATCTTAGTTAAACAGTGTTTAAGATCAAAAAAAAACCAAAAAAAACTCATTTTAACACAAGCAGCGAATTCAACCGACAAAGTCAATAGGATTGCGAACCAGTTTTAAGTTTTTGCGAGCATCTCTAATGCCTACTACAATAACAGCAGCGGTCTGTTAAAAATAATGGCTTCAGCCCTACAAGCCTTCAAATTGTAGGAATGTAAATGACCTCTTACCTACCTCTACAATACTGCGCAGGTCCTGCACATACATCCTTTCAGTGTCTATAATTTCCAATACTACACGTTCCACATAGCTCAGTTTGTGAGTGATCGCATTGACTTTGGTCCCAAATGGAGACAGTGATCTAGACCCAAGACGGCTGCGTCGGTTTACATTGTTATTACTGTTCATGGTGTGGGAGTTTTTTAAACCACTCTGCATATCTCGATATGTGGCCTGCAGACTCTCAGCAGCAGAGGATATCAGCTCCATGTCTAGACCTGTTGACCCATTATCAGACTGCTCATCCTCCGCTGGTCTGCCGAAAGTCTCACAGAGTTCACGGCCTTCTCGGAGTGAGCCAGAGGATGCTGTAGAGGTGACACTTATGGGCCGGTCTGAATCGTAACATTCAGTACAGAACGAGGTAGAGCTGGATAACTTTTCATTGCTGCTGGAAGAAGCAGCCGACAGCCTAGAGGATTCTGGGAAAAATAAAAAAAGATTGATAAGTAATTACAAAGACAGGGGAATTTCTTGATCTGAACAAGCCAATGTTTACAATAGACCAAAGTACAATTCCAGCCAGTGATGAAGGAAAAAAAAAAAAAAAAAAAAGGAGGGGGTAATATTTTTCTGTAGCAATTAACAAATAGTCCAGCAAGTAAATAGAACTAGAATAGTGTTGCTTTTATAGATCAGTCATTTTGGTTGACAACCAAACAGTGCCTTCCTTAGTAGGGTAGTAGTGGTGGTGTAGACAAGACCTTGAAACATCTAAAGCAAGTTGATTAAAAAGATCAGTTGGGATGTTAATTCCCATCTCAGCTCTTAAGAACCTTATTTGACGATTGACTTTTCTTTGTAAATTGACCTGGTGATGTCACTTCCCAAATGCATTAATTTAAAAGCATGCAAAGAATGTCACCAAAGTTCTACACTACGCACAGCTCAGTCATTACACAATTACTATACATACCCGATGCCTTGTAGGCTAAGTCAGTCAGAACTAACCCATGACCTCCTATTTCACCTAATGCAAAGGCCCAACTTACCAAGCCAGCACCTTTGTTCCTGCAGCTTTCTTGCCATAAGGGACACTGCCGTTTTGTTTTTTTTTTATCAGGATGGCCAGTTCCATAACCCCTTGTGCAGAAAGTGTCAGGTGGCCAAGCCTTTACTAACACAAGGACAAACCTCTACCTGTAACCCCCCCCCCCCTCTTATTTGTAGAAACATCAGTGGCATTTAGAGAGAATAAGACATTTCCTGTAAATAATCATAACTTTGTCTACTTTGTTTTGTGCAGGTATTAGGGTGAAACACTTCCCTTCAGGATTTGTATTAAGCTTTTCTCAAAGGCTTACCCTCTCCTTCGTATAAGGTGTAGTTATTTGTTCTACTCAATACAACACAGGTGATCAGGATTTGCCCTTGGGAAGGAGACCTGCCCCAAAATGTCAAATACTTTCCAATTAAAAACCTGGGCACACACCTTGGCTGAAAGCAAAATCCCTAGAACATTAGACATGGCATTCCTAGTTTGCTCCACAGATCCCTTATAAAGAAACTGCCGTGACATAATATACATATTAGCTTGCTCTAAGAAAGATACACTAAAAATCCCACTAACCACCTATAAGTGTAACCAAATCAATGTCACCCGTAGCTATGTGACTGACGAATAGACACACCAAAATGTAAAAGAAAATAACTAGGTATTTTAGAAGACGAAACTAGCTTATTCACTTAACAAGTCACTTTCGGGAAAATGGATAAAGAATTAAGACTTTATAGTAAAATGAATGGGCTACACACAAGATGTACAAGTTAATTCACATTCAATTGACTCTTTTGTTGCCGATTTTGCCCAGGGCATGCAGAGGTGTCATCTGTTGGAAGGAGATGGGGCACTGTCCTTCCTGCCAGGAAATGACAGTCTGATGAGACTCAGATCTGACAGCTATAGCAAGATTTATTCTAAAGGCTTTCTAAATCCCAGAACAAGTGCAATGTACAGTAGACTGAATTTATCAACTACTAGTATAGCACAATTCCATGAAGTATAATTCAGAAAGCTTTTATCAGTAAGGAATGTTAAAAGGGTGGGGGATTACAAAAAGGGAGTTTAAGAATTGCAGTAATAGCTTTAAGATGTTTTGGCTTATAACAGATGGCTCATAGTCTAAATAGAATTTATATACTCAATTTGTTGTGTTTCTCCATAAACACCCAGGGACAAAAAGAGGATGGTTATAAAAAATACTTTTCTAAAAATTCTTGGAGATTGTGTTGCTTTGGTTCAGCAGGAATAAATACATGACACTATTTCTAATTGTGGACCATTCAAGTACATGCTGCAATGCTCAACACCTCTATATTCCATAGTTATAATAGGTTAATGGATGTTGATAAAGACAAATAAAATATAAAATAAAAAGGAAAAAACAGTACAAAAAAATAAAAAATAAACATGACATTATTGCATCCCCTTTATAGCCCTGTCCTTACCCAGGCCTATAAGAGTAAAAATCCAGAATGCAAATGTATGTAAATACATATATCAAATATATCATTGGTGGGCAACATATTTTGCAGGGCCTCACAAGTGGACTAGGTAAGAGAAGGGATATTTCAGCAGTGTAGCAGGGCAATCTATCACAAACATCTTTGTCTTACTTATGTTAACATGTTACAATCTGATCAATCAATCCAATCGTTTCTTATCAAAGGGTTAAAGAATCGACAATTGTGTGTATAATGATAGGTCCAATAGAATGAAATACTGATGGTAGGGAACAATAACTCAATCACAAGTGTAAAATTTTTTATCCAAAAAGATTGCATTGCAGTTGTTTGAAGTGGTGCATCTAGTAATGGTACGGTTAGGAACAGATTCAACTCAATGCGAAGTGCTGCTGAACATCACCTCAATGTTTAGATACGTATATTGCCGACTATTACGGTAAAATAATTCCGCTCATTTTTCTGTGCACCTTTGTGGGATGTGAGGGAGAATGAGCGGAGATTTCTGTATAAACTCAGAAGTGATGTGTCTCAGCGGACTGTTCCGGAGAGACACATTGCATCGAATTGAATCTGCCCCTTAGGGGTAGATTTACTAAAAGTTCTAAAAATTAAAAGTGGAGGAGATCCCAGAGCATCCAATCAGATTCTATCATTTCCTAGACTGTACTAGAAAAATGATAGGTAGAATCTGATTGGTTGGGTTTTATAAGTTTTAGTAAATCTACCTTAATGCAGTGCTGGGCAACTGGCATCCTTAGGGCCTTATGTGGCCATCTGAGCCTTCACCAGTTCCTTCATTCTTTGAGGTCAGATTTGTTTGTGATATTTTATAACACTTGTTGACCCTACAATAATATGCCTGCTGATACGTTTTACATACTGGTGCCTCTTTCTTTGATTAAATGTATTGTTTTCACCTATCACTGAGATTAAGGGTGATGTGTGGTCCTTTTGAAGGTTAGAGGGCCACACAATGCGGCACCTGAAGTGTATCAGGATGCCTATCACTGCCTTAAGGTCTCATGATCCAACAACTGCCCTAACAATGTGCATGCACTGACAAGGTCTTTCCACGGTTAGATTAGTGTGTGAAGCAATCGTTCAGTTTTAGGTTTATGATCATAGCAACCAGATACTAGCTTTAGTTACTCTGACTACACTTGAAAGCTGAACACCGATATCTGATTGGTTGCTATGGGTTATAGAACACTGTTTGCACCTGGTTATTAAAAAAGCCCCATTTGTGTACATACACATTGCAAGAACATATTTAAATCCCTTCTTACTGCAATAAAAGTGTTATAAGCATCATGAATCCCTGGCAATGTTTTTCTCCATCTATTTGTGCAAAAGAAAAAAAAACAAACAAAACACAACAACAAAGAAATACATCTGGGATGTATAGCAGGTGCGGAATTCAGCACAATTGAATGGCTAACTGAGGGCTTTCATGTGTCACCATTAGCACAACGCAGGTTGCCTGCACCTGTACAGAGACACAGAGTTGTGCGTATTCACACCGCATGTGCGAAAGCACAGTGCCTGCTTTCATGCAGTCTCTGCTTGGCACGTGCTGCCTCCTCCCCCACTGTGTAACTTCTGCCTCATAATCCAAAGAGTGAGCTTCCAGGTGCAAATCCCTCATCACCAAACACACTGCTCTTTGCAGGAGATCAACTGCTCAAAGTAACTGGAACTGGATGATGTCATTTATTTTAAAAACAGAGACTTCATTTATGAAGAAGGTCTGAGAATATGCATAGCTTTACACTATATACAATAGGCAAAGGCAAAAGTAAAATATAAATGCTAGCACATTCATAACAATAGCTTCCTCTGACTCAGAACTATTCTTTGTTCCCCAATCTATATCTAAATCTTACATAGTAACATAGTTGATGAGGTTGGAAAAAAAGACACCAGTCCATCAAGTTCAACCTATTTTGGATCTCCTGCGATCCTGCACTTATATTTGAAATTGATCCAGAGTAAGCAACCACCAATCTGTTTCAATTGTGAAAATCCCCCCAGACTCAATATTGCAGTCCTATTTTTACCCTATATCCACTACTATCCTTCATTTTAATTAACGGTCGTATCCCTGGATACACCTTTCCGCTAAAAATTTGTCTAACCCTTTCTTAAACATATCTATTGAATCTGCCATCACTAGCTTCCCTGGCAATGAATCCCATATCTTGACTGCCCTTACTGTAAAGAACCCCTTCCTTTGCTGGTTGTGAAATGTCCTCTCCTCTAACCTAAGGGGGTGACCACGTGTCCTGTGTATAGTCCTTGGGTTAAAAAGTTCCCATGAAAGTTCTCTGTATTGACCCCCAATGTATTTGTAGCTAGTAATCATATCTCCCTTAGACGCCTCTTTTCTAAAGTAAACATGCCTAAACTGGCTAACCTTTCCTCATAACTTAATGACTCCATACCCTTTATCAATTTTGTCGCCCTTCTCTGACCCCTTTCTAGTTCCAAATTATCTTTTTTATAGAGTGGTGCCCTGAACTGTACTGCATATTCAAGATGAGGTCTTACCAACAATTTATACAGTGGCAAAATTACACTGTCTTCCCTTGCATCTATGCCCCTTTTTATGCATGACAATACTTTGTTTGCCCTTGCAGCTGCTGCTTGACATTGAGCATTATTGCTAAGTCTGTCTACGAGCACTCCCAAATCCTTTTCCATTATAGATTCTCCTAAATTAATTCCATTTAATTTATAGATTGCGTTCTTGTTTTTGATCCCTGAATGCATAACCTTACATTTATCTGTGTTAAACCTCATATTCCTTTTGGCCGCCCAATCCTCCAGTTTATTTAAGTCCCTCTGTAGAGAAGCTACATCTTGCTCTGATTTTATTACCTTACAGAGTTTAGTGTCATCTGCAAAAATAGAAACTTTACTCTCTCAACCATCACCAAGGTCATTAATAAATATATTAAAAAGGAGTGGCCCCAGTACAGAACCTTGAGGTACTCCACTTAAGACTTTTGACCGATTAGAAAATGTTAATTTATCACAACTCTCTGTTACCTATTCTCTAACCAGTTTTCGATCAAAGTACAAATGTTGATTCCTAGACCCAGTTCCCTTATTTTGTAAACCAACCTTTTGTGTGGCACTGTATCAAAGGCCTTTGCAAAATCTAAGTAGACCACATCTACGGTGCTGCCCTGGTCTAAGTTCCCACTAACTTCCTCGTAGAAACTAATTAGATTAGTTTGACATGACCTATCCCTCACAAATCCATGTTGATTCCGACTAATAATTTTATTGCGTACCAAGTAATCCTGAACACGATCCCTTAAAATACCTTCCAGTAGTTTCCCCACTATTGATGTCAGGCTTACAGGTCTATAATTCCCTGGTTGTGATCTCGTCCCCTTTTTAAACAACGGCACCACATCTGCTATTCGCCAATCCCTTGGTACTGAGCCTGATGAGATTGAATCTCTGTAAATCTTGTTACATACATCTAAGAAACATTTTTAGAATATGTACATATCTTAGACAAGATATGGCAAAAACTTTAATTCATGCCCTCATCATCTCCTGCATTGACTATTGCAATAGCATCAATACTGGTCTTCCTTTCAGCAGACACTTAGCCCTACAATCTATTTAGCATACAGTGGCTTTATTGCTTTTCCTTGAAAATCGTTATTGCATTGCTGCTCCGTTCTGTCTGTCTCTACATTGGTTGCCTGTTTATTACCAAATCCAATATAAAATATTCCTACTAACATACAAGGCCATCAACAAAACTGCACCAACATAAATCTCCTCACTTGTCTCAAATATCTCCTAGATTGACACCTTTGTTCTTTACAAGTTCAGCATCTCTCTTCCACCATCATTACCTGCTCCAATTCCCCATTTACAGGAATTTTCGTGTTGCACCCACTTTGTGGATTTCTGTACTCTAGTCTTCAAAATTTCAAGAGTTCTCTGAAAATCCACAGCTTCAAGCAAGCTTATCAAATTTCTCAACCAACCTATACCACCATATTACTACCACTTTACACAGATCACACAAGACAACAACCCTCTGACCCCCTGACCAACATTGCTGTGTGATTGAATCATTTAGCCCACTAAGCACTTTTACCATTGCAATTTGGCTGGACCAACAGTCAATATGTAGCACTTAGATATGGTTTATAATAAGACTATAAACAGACAAGTCAGTCATTGTGGGTCATTTGTTGTATGCACCATCCTGTGGGCTGGGTATTGCAGACAGTGTATGATTCTGTTGTTGATCTTTGCCTGTCACCCACACTGCCCTTTATTGCAAAGGCCTACTTAAAAATGTCCATTTTTCTTCTTGTTTGTGACTGAAATGTAGGAAAGCTCAGGAATGTGAGAAAAGAACTTTCACTGAAACGCAATACAAAATTAAATTTCTATGTTAAAACAACATATTCTGTAGTCAAATCAATGTTAATTTTAATTTCCTGATATGAATATTCAGCTAAGCAGGTAATTTTTAAGATCAAAACAAGAGTCCCGCTCTAGAGTTTAGAACCAGAGGTGATATAACTTTTAATGGGCGGTACAGTCCAGCAACATATGCAGGGCTGAAGTTTGTCCTATAGAAATGATCTATAAATTACATCTACACAAAAAAAAAACAAAAAAAAAAAAACATGCACATACATATCCTCACACATTAATATTTGCATGATGGTGCTATTATAGTGCATGAAATTTTTACCACAGCATATAATTTTATGTGAAATGCCTACTCTACTGTACAGTCAAAAGTGACATTTCTACAACAACATTTGGATTTAAATGATGGCAATGAATGTCATTTAGTTTCAATAGGCTGGCCATTCATCTCCATGAACACAATTCACATTCCCTAAGCAATGACAGGTATCCATGTATCTGTCACATTGCTGCATTTCACACATTAACTAGAATGAGTTGTTCAGTCAAGTCACATTACACACCTACAGTTTAGCTAGAGCGAATTGTTAGGTCAAGTCATATTACACACCTACATGGTAATGAATTTACAAAAAAATGTGTGTTTAGGTGTGTTGCAAGAATTTTTATATGGCTATGCACAACCGGAAATGTTAATAAGCAACATGACAGCATAACACGGAGGAGGTCAAAGTTGTGTGTGTGGATGGAGGGCGAGTACAAAGGTCATAGGGAGAGTAAACAATCTGAAATGAAATAAACACACACTAATATCAGTGTTATCATAATGGGAGGGCGTGTTTGCTAGAGAACATATTCTATATATAAGTAGTCATATCTCAGTTTTGCTGATAAAGGAGTGGTCAGATTGCTCTCTGGAAAGTAAGGTATAGCTTGCATCATAAGTAGTATCTAGCAGTTTTTGCCGGTGATGTGTTTTCACAGGGATCACATTTTACAGCCATACAAGCAAAAACCTATTGCATAAATTCCAGGCATAACTTGCATAAAGTCCAGAGTGATGTAGATCAGTAATTCATGTCATTCATAAGCAAACCAACAGATACAAAATACTTATCTGCTATCAGCTCAAGCCAGCTTTAACACCCAAATCTAAATCTTTTAACGGTATAATTTATGTCACAAATACAATAAGGAGCCACAATGAAAGTCTTACAGTAAAGATAGATAGAACCACTTGTTAAGTATTCAGTGCAGTAGTTGTGTGTACATGAGGAATGCCTCATGGTAGAAGCAGGTACCATTTGTTACAAGGGCAATCAATGCCAATGCACCTCATGTCAGTAACGATCACAATGAGCAGAAGCCTGGTTTAAGTTTGCAGAACGGTTCCATGCTGGGCAGGAAATCATTTTCATACTCTATGGAAATACTATGCAATAACACACAGAGAGCCTTGCAAATGAAACAGGCTTAAAAAAATAAATAAAACAACAGTTCAACAACACCATAACAAATGCTGATGTGCTGTTCCTATTCCTCTTCTGTGACCATTTGAAAGGAATAATAAAGTATTCTAATCTCTTGGGTACAAACATGAATCAATTGAGCAGCTCTAGTCTGAATAAATGAACAAACACACACGTCCATCTATAGAATACACTATACAGATCACCACTAATAAGTGGAATTTAATATATACTGTTGCATTTTAAAAATCACAAACTTGTGTAATATATTACAGCTTTATTGACATAGAGTACCCAGTAGAAGCAGAAAGGCCAGAAGAAAGAACTTAAAAGTGACTTGAGAAACAATAACCATATTTGTAGTGTAATGAAGTATGGTATCCAGATGAAGAGCTGATATAAAAACATTTTTCATTTAAATAAAAAAAGATGTATATACAATCAAATCAACAGCAAGGGTACTAGTCAAAAAACAAACTAATGAAAAAGAAAAACAGAAGATGACAGAATTGTTCCCCACCTCTATTAAAAAAAAGTGAAAGTGTGGTTATGCTAAAATAAAATTCACTTACCAAACAGCCGAGAAATCCTACGGTTTAACCCTTCAAAGCGACCTTTTTCATCAAACATTTTGTGTAAATTGGAGGCTCGGCTCCTTCCCTAATGCACTAATCTCTTCACTTCATGAGATCTCTGTTCTGGGAGAGGTGTGGACAGGCTGACATCACTGTATCACCTGCACTCACTCAAGCCACCCTTCACTCTCCGCCTCCAGACAGGAAACTAAACGTCAAGAGATCCACTTTCTTCCCTCCCACCGAAATCAAACACTGAGGAGTTCCCAGGTACATCAGACTTATATTTAGAGTTTAAATCCTGTTTGTGTCCCACATCACTTGACTTAAACAATTAACTCTGTTTGCACTTTTGTAAAAATATTTAATAGATTTACAAACATTTAAATTTTCTTACCATTTACAGTAGATAAAGACTTATACGTAGAATCAATTAGAGGTGGATTTAAGGACTTACTCTATGGTTTTTGTGTGTGTGTTTTTTTTTTTTTGTTTTTTTTTTAGAAAACATTTTAAGTAGATGTTTTAGAACTTCCCAGGTCCTTCCTGCTTTGTTGTCAGATTTGTTTGTTTATAGCTTGTAACACTTGTTTCTATCAATGAAATGTCTGTTGTGATGCTAATACAAATAGGTGTATCTTTGATTAAATAGTGTTTAACTTATAACTGAGATTTAGGGTAATGTATGGCCCTTTTGAATGTTTGAGAGCTACCCATGTGGCCCCTTAAGTGTATCAGGTTACCTATCACTGCTTTAGAAAGTGCAATTTACCCTTCTTTGTTTCTGCACTCCAGTACTGTGTATCATTTACAACCCAGAGCCAAAGTAGGGAGATCTCCATCAGTTGTTTGTGTTAATGAACACATGTCTGTGTATGGAATGAACACAAGTGTTTTGCCTCCCCCTTTAAAATTAAAAAAAGGAAAAACAAACAATATGTGAGGCTGATATTGACATAAACAAGTAAGAAAGTGTGTTTTCTGCATCACAATATGTGGGTTATTAACACCCTGGGTCAGAAAACCTGTGCACAATACATGTAATATGTTTATAAATGAAGATGCACTTTTTTTTTGAGACTAGTGCATTATTTTTGAAAACCTATTGATAAAATAGGACTTGGCTTGTGTGGGCCATTCCCTTGTTCACTCTTGAAACATGTTTGCTAAAAATGCAACATTGTTAAGGTGCAGGAGGTATTTAAACAGATAAAAGCAACACATTGATAGCTGTTTAACATTACTACAAATGTCACACAGCTGAACTTGACATTCAAAAGAAATAAAATAAAAAATAAATAGAAATCTGCCCTCTTTCTGCTGTACTTCATTTTTAATATCCCCTAATTTGTATTGTGCATTTTCTGAGCTTCAAAAAAAACCAAAACCAATTGGCTTGAAGGAAAAATGTGCCCATACACAACACAACTGAAAAAAGAAGCGCCAAAGTTCTACTACATTGGCACACTACAGATGGGGAAACAAAGTACAATTATATACGAGATGGGGGCAAGCATGATAAGCACAGAGGAAAGGGATGACACTGGCTTATGATGGAACACTATAATGAAAACCACACACCCAGACACATTGAGCAATGAGTGGGGCTCTTGTCATCCCAAGCTTAGCACCTCTACAGCCAGTATTGCATTGCTCAGTTTTCAATAAGACACATACCACAAATGTGTTTTATAGACATTTGGGCTCTTTTTATTATACCTTCTCACCAGTGTTTCTAAACAAAATAGAAAAATAATTTTGAAGATTTCCTGCGACTAATCCATTTACAAATGCAGCTCTATCATGTGAATATGCCTGTTATATGGCAAATGCATCTATATTTACATAACACACATGGATGTGCAGGGCAAGATGGCAGTGTTTGCAGAGGTACAAAATGATGATTTTCTGATTGGCAGAGCAGGTGAGTTCCTTACTGATGGGATAGGCACAGCATTTTCCTCTCAGCAAAGGGACTTTTATTAGTACTCCGTTGGTGAAAGTAATCAGGGGTCACCCTATATTTTCAGTGGGGCATTTCAACACTGAGACATGGAGAATCGGGGCACAACAAGCCCCGCTGAGATTGCCTCCAAAATGCCCAGTTTTAGGTAAAACTCCACCCATTTCTGCAGATGTTCCTCCTCTTTCGATACAGAACTGTCATGTCGAAATCAGGACAGCGGAGAGATATGCCTAATGATTAATTTAAGACAAAAATGGTTAAACACAGCAGTTTTTTTTACGCTAAAAATGGAAAACTTTAAACTAATGAAGGATGTGGTCCTAAAGTGATATTAGGATGGTTTTCAAAGTGATGTTTCCACTCTTTCCATAATGCACGTTTCCAGTCGGATCTGAAATTCTGAAAAGGTTGATGCAGAGTGATTTTGTAGGGGTGGAACTGTAACGGGCCCCTTAACAAAATATGGAGACAGTAATTTTTTAAGTTGAAACGTGTCGGTGTCATACAGACTGGGGAGCTCTGATTGCCTGTTACACACGTTCGGTGATTATAACATCGTGATCCCAACCGCTGAAGTCTTCTGTTTTACACTTGATTTCATTGAGCTTGTGACCCGTTCACCTTCTGGTACGGGCAATTGAATCCCGGTCCAATGGATTTTTAATATGTGTTATTAAATTGTGTTTTACGTATTACACAAGCATGTCTTTTTTTTTCTCTTTATATTTTATCTATAATTATGTGGAGAGGTGAAGATTGAAATAACGTCTAAACTACATCAGCTGTCGCTAATTCAAACACGGGAATCAGCTGTATCGTGGAGGATTGACACAGAACTCTTTGGGGAAAAACTGCAGTATATTATCTGATACAAGTAACTGCTACGTGAACATCGTTTACTACTTGACTGTAAGTTCATTTCTTATAGTCTGCAACTTGAAAAGTTTCAATTAGAGTATGAAGAATACGACTACCATTTGAAAGTCAGTGATTGCTTAAATGCTCAGTCAAGTCTCCTGCATTGTCTCTGATTCCTAATTGTTTTTTATATGAATGGAATAGATTATTATCTGTAGGATAACAGTTTAAAACCTCTCTCTCTGTATTTTTGATTAATAGAAAACCCAGTAGCGCTGCAACGACTCCCTTAATATCAGTATCTATTTAACCAACCTACAGCTTGTGTGCAGCTGTATTAGGAGCCATTATCTGCTGCAATTGGTATTCCAGCGCTGAGTGTGGATCTAAATTTTGTTTAAATGGAGACAGTAATGCTGAAAAGAGCAGAACTGGACTCTTGCCTGAGCATCTGCTGCTCAGAAGAGACTTCCACAAGTGCTTCGGGGAGGAGGGCCAGGGGGCAGCCTAAATCTACCATATTCCTGTCACCGGGCAGTTTCCAATGCCAGAATGTGGGTATGTACCTACTTATTAGGGTATGAATACGCTAGTAGGTTTGGGCATTTTTGTAAATGACATTCACTTGAATGTGTTCCTAAAACTGTCTCTATAATAAGGGAAAAACACAATTTTTATACTCTCAGTTCCAAAAACAAAATAAAATGTCACACAGAACTGATTATAAAGCACTTAGGTCAAAATATGTAAAACACTACATATGTGAATGATGTAACCTTTTAAAAAACTTGTACACACATGCATACAAAAACTAAAATACAAGTTTGGAATCTATTATTCGGAATTCTTTGGGCCAGTTGATAGCAGTCAGGGAATTCTAGTAGTTTCACAAGACCTGGAGATCCACAGCTTGGCCAGGCCTTGTTTAGAGCTTGTTTGAAATAGCCTTAGACCCCCCTCCCTTAATAATTAAATTGATTAACAATGCTCCTGAGATGTAAATTAAGACACTTGGTGGTTATGTCTGGATGGGGGTTGAGCTGTCCTGACCACAGAGGAATCCCCATTTGTATTCTTTTATTGGTGTTAAAAAGCATGTGTTTAAATGCAAGTGGGTAACAAGTCTAATATGAGAAACTAGTTTGATTTCCTTGACCTTCCTCTTATCTACTTTTAGGTCCCTTTTTTTTAATGCTTAAGATCCTGTCCACCTTCACCTTAGTCACTAAGGTGTAAAGTATTACTCATGGCTACAATGCAGACTCAGAACCTGCAAAATACAGATTCCAACAAACAAAGGGTTATTTCTTGTCTTGTCTTGTCTTGTAAGAAATGTAACAAACTCACTATACCACCTCCTTGCTGGAAACCTGCTGCAAAGACTGGCTGCCCTAGAAAGCCTCAGCCCCACCTTACTGAATCATACTAGATAGCGAAAGTGTTATCCAACGTCACCTATTCCATGTGGCAGGATCTTGAGATTTACCAGACAGGGTACACATATGTATGTGTTAACAACTGGAATTGAGTACTGCATAACACATATTGTAATGAAAACATACTAAATTTGAAAATCTAATGGTTTCAATGACCCCTTTGGTCAAGTGAAACAAGTGTAATTACTTGGCGATAGAGGCTTCAATTAAGTGTCGTTTCTTGGCAATGCCAAAGCAGCGATTGTCATTGGCTTCACAATTATCTGTTCTACTGGAATCTATTGGGATACTTTCTTGCATCTCAGCAGATGAAGCAGCATTACAGATCTCACTAACATGTAGAGACACAAATATAAAGCATGAGAAAATAGTGGGCTTGAAAACTGAAAACACTCAACTTTGCAGTGGCTATTTCCAACCTCCATAAAATTCTCAGTAAATACATCTACTTCCCTCACATATATCTGAACAAAACGTTTCTACCCAGATGCTATAAGGCAATAGCCTGATGTAGCTGGCGGTAGCTGTGTGAGCTACTGGAAGGCATGAATAGACAACTCTAATACACTGGGTGGAGATGCATCAGTTTCCTGCCTTAAGGCATTCTCCTGCCAGGCAGTCAGCTGAACTGTTATTACAGTCCTTATGTAGCACTACCAATTATCTATATGCAGTACGTAACAAACGCCACAATTCCATTATGCCGACTGTCGGAACGCTCCTTATAACTTTTTTGCAGATTTAAAAATTGCTTCTCTGGTTCCCTCCACTACTTTGAGAAAACCAGTCCAGGTGGGAGATGATTTAACAAACCTTGGGGTCAAAGAGTCAACGTTACTATTAGTGTTTCATTGATCTGGGAGATCTTTGTGTGGGGTATATTTTCCTCTATCTTCTAGCAGTTGTGTTGCACTTTTTGTAAAATATCTTCTATAAAAATGAATTCATAGGGACTCAACCCCCTTTTCATTTCCACATGGTGAAAATTTAGGCTAATTAAATATAAACTACATGACTAACAAAAGATCTACATTATCGTGCAAATATATATATATATATATATATATATATATATATATATATATATATATTTGGTGTGTATATATATATATATATATATATATATATATATATATATATATATATATATATATACACACCAAAAATGGACAATGAAACGCCTTTCATAACATCAAGTTGACTTGGCTGTTCCAAAAGGAAAAGTTACTAAGTACAAGATAAGTATTTTACTTTTACACCCATGTAAAGCTACATATGATAATGTTAAAAAAAAAAATGCACCAACCCACTATGTATGTGCTCTGCCCCCTCACATACAGTTTAATGTGAGTGAGGTGCTCCCTGGTGGAGTTGAAAAGTTGCTCAACTTGCACTGCACGTGCTGCAAGCGCTCGATCTGAGCATCTCTCCATCCTGGAACTGACCATATTACCATGTAGGATGCAGATAACAGCAACCTCAATTATCACACAGTTAGTAGTCTGATGGATTACTTAACCAAGAGACCACAATAAGGAATAAAAAAAAAAAAAATCCAGCATACTGATGGCCTACATGCCTTATGTTTGTCCATCCCTGGATAAGTAAGTAATCTGATTTGACACATTTTAAACTGCACCTGCTGTCTATTCGCCATGAAAGCAGCTATTCTTTCAGACATACTAAGCTATTCTTTCAGACATTCGAAGATCCAGGTGTTTTCCTAAGCAGGTGAATGCAAAAAGGTGATGTCTACATGGACTGCATCAGCAGAAAATGGTATTTCCTGTACAGTATAAAGATATGATAAAATGGGATTATGGGTGATATTCCTAGTTTAGTGTTCAAACATAAATGCACTATACTATACTAAAATATTGGTAACCTTTAATTAAAGCATTGCAAGTGAAACATAAAAATATTCCTTTAACAGTTTAAATAGTATTCCAAACTGCTAATAATATCTGAGTGCCTGGACTGATTGTTGCTTTTTGCCTGCAGTAATGTATAACAGCCCCAAACTATGTACTAAATGTAAATTTAACCAATTTAAATGTACAGCAGTGGTATTTCTCATGGTAATTTAGACAATTTACAAGACAAATCTAGCCTAATTCTTCTAGAGCATAGCATGAATTTCCCACGCTGATTAAACTAATTTGAAGATCAACTTCAATCAAAAAGAACACAAATGCAAAGAATGCTAACTTGTTCTTGGGTAATACTGAATGGCTGCAGCTTCCATTCTGCCATGATACCTAGGTGGAACATAATAAATACATTGGGCAAATAACAATGCCATAATGACCTAAATTGTGTGCTAAATTGTATTTTTGGCATTATCTTGGTTTACTAGGTCAGCCATGTAAATTAAGACTGTCAAAGCTTATAGATAATTTCATAGCAGCTAGTTTTTATTACAAAGTGCAGCTATCAGTATATATGAGTTTCTTACAATGCAGCCTGTGCATTTCATGTGTGTTCAAATTTCTGTGCGTCCCCTCATTCTTATGTCCTTTCACTAGCTCTAAATATATTCCAGATGATTTTCTATTCTCAGTCTTATCAGCTCCTATCGGTTATACTCCAATTCCATGTGCCCAATACTCTTACAATTTTCAAATTAAGAAAGTGATACATTTTTTTTCTTTACTGTGTTAATGAGATATAAATTGCAAGCTCTGCAGTGTATCTAATATTTCAGGGATACAATATCAGTTCGATGAAATTTACAGGGTATGGAACATTTTTATTCAAAGCCCTATCGATGGTGTGAGGAATGAGACAAAAAAAGATGAAATGGCAAAATATTTCTACACAAGTGGAAGATTTCCATTTCATAGTAAGCAAGCTTTAAAATATGCAGCCATAAAAAAGAGAGTCCTGCTCTATAGAGCCAATGAGGTGGATCTCTTCTTATTTTTCAGTTTCTAAACCTACTGGTTTGGAGTTTTATTTTATTTTTTATTTGTCAGATGCTGACACACAAGAGAGAAAGCAATAGTTAGCACAGGCAGAGCTGTAACTGCTCTGCTCCCCAAATCCTTGCCCACAGGCAGAGATGCACTTTGGAGAGCTGAGCTATTAAACCTCTCTCCCCAGGTGGAGATGTGTGCCCAGAGCCGTAACTAGGCAGGTGCGGGTGGTGCCGTCGCCCAGGGCGCAAGCCCAAGGGGGCGCATTAGCTGCCCGCTACCTGCCTCTGTGCCCAGGCTCAATCACTGCACACAGCGCTCTTACATCCATCTGCCTCTGCCTGCCTGACGAGAAACAACCTATTCCCGGCATCGGACGCTGTAGCTGCGGCCGAGCGGCTTCCTGCTTTGGCATTTGGAACGCAAGTTTGCATTCCAAATTCCGAACTTCCTGTCAGTGGAACGCACATGCGTTCCATTGACAGGAAGTTTGGCATTTGGAACACAAACTTGTGTTCCAAATGCCAAAGCAGGAAGCCGCTCAGGCGCAGCTACAGCGCCGATCACCGCTGATGACCACTGCTAGAGAAAAGTAATTTTTACAACAAACTGCTCTTATAAGAGCATAATTCTCAATTCTGTTCCATTCCACTACCATTCTCACTCATCCCTTCCACCTACCTCCTCCATACCCAAACTCCTATTTCAGCCCACTTATACACCACTTCCACCCACCTCTACTCCCACTGATCTCACCAGCACCTTATTTTACTTAATCTCTCTCTATTTCTCAACTATAAATTTAATATTAATTTCTATTTTATAATACACATTTGCAAATTTATGATAATCCAAATGCATCAGAAATATAGATAGTTATAGATCTCTCTCTCTCTATATAAATAAATAATATATATATATATATATATATATATATATATATGCATGCACATGCATCCGGCTTATCATGTATTTGCAAATATGTGTAACAGAATTTTTTCAGTAGCCACACCCCCATATTAGGTTGGCCACACCCACTTAGATGGGGGGCGCCGGTGTCCTGTCTCGCCCAGGCCACTAAGTGTCTAGTTACGGCACTGTGTGTGCCCATTAATATCAAGCGGTTTTTGAACTCTATCTGCAGAGTCTTACAAGAAATGCCTGAAACCATATGGACAGACTTTGCTCCCAGGCAAACTCTGTACCCCTGGAGGACAAGCTGGGATTTGTAGTTCCACAACAAGCTTGGGCCTTCACCCAGGTAACAGGACCTTTGTTTAATTACTGTTCTATGATATGTTCTATTTGTTGGTACAATAGCTGTTTGCAAAATGTCTAATGCTAATGAATGCTGAAAAACTATTCGAGTATCAAGGCAGCATTTTCCTTAGCAGATAAAAAATGCTAGAGCCCAGTACACACCAATGTATGACACCAGCTTCTTGTCCGTGTTATGGTTATATCTTTATCTGGCACTAGAAATGTCATTTTTAGAAAATATAATATGAATACCAGCAAACACCATTGGAACTTAAGATGTCATCATTTAAGATTTTTCTTCTTAAAAAGGTGGGTAAAGCTGGGTACACACTACAGAAATTTCGACCAAATTTTTATGCCGAGCGATTTTACATGCGACCGATGTTCCGATCGCTCGGTCCATGGACTGCATACACACAGCCTTGTTTAGGACGATAAAGGGAAGAGCGGACGTCCAGTTAGCGACTTTTTACAGCCATGTTGTCGTGAGCAATGACTGTAATTTTGTACTCCCTGTTGTGGATCGGTCGGAAGTTTATACACACTACACAGCGGAAACGAGATTGGAACGAAAATATTAAACGGTACGACCAACCAAATGAGGCGACAATCCATTTGGGCAGACTTTCGACCATCGTGTCACTGCACACACTGACCCGACTTTTGAACGAGCGGTCGTATGTCAGCTGTTTGAGCCGATTGGACCGATTGGACGAAAACAGTGTAGTGTGTACCCAGCTTAAGTCAGTAACATGTCAAGACTACCTATGTACAGTGGCTATAAAATATTCACCCATTTGGCAGTCATTCAGAAACTTTAAAGCCTTTTAATTACAAAAACTGAATACAAGTATTGACCCCACACACAAACAATCTCTGCCATCGAAGACTGAAACTCTGCTAGAGTTGCCATAGGCCTCTTGGTACATTCCCTAACACGCGTTCTCCCGTGAATCATCAATTTTGGAGGACAACCTGTTCTAGACAAATTCTAATTTTTTATTTCCCTCCATTTCTATGATGGACTTGACAGTGCTCTGGGGGAAATTAAAAATATTTCCATATCGTCTCCTTGATTGACGCTTTCAAATACGTTTTTCTTGAATTTTCTTCCAATGTTCTTTGATCTTCAAGATAAAAGCACTTGCTTGAAAACGCACCCACAATGTCGGGGACCTCTCACAGAACGATGTACTAATTTTTAATTCAATTTCAATTAATTGTACACCGATATGCGAGCTCTGAAGACTACTCGGTGCTCCCGGGTTTATTTGGGTATATTTTAGCAAGGGTTTAATTTGTTATGTAATTTTTTTTTTTTTTTTTTTTTTGTAAAATCAAATAAAAAAACAACTAAAGAGTAGTTTGTGTTTATCAGCGGTAAAAAGAGAAGCAAAATGTGTTAACTCATTTATGTTTTTGTACAACAGAAACGCAGTTAAATAATCACAGGTACCAGTCACAATGTAACAAGTCCCTTTTGTCTCTGAGGTCACAATGCCACAGTCACGGCTCACTCTGCTTACACAATCGCTCTGTAAGGGAGCTAGCTCTATTCTCAAGCAGTGCCACCGGCCTCACTTCCAGGAAACTCGTCATGCAAATAATCACTTGGTAAACAGGGATAAATATTCTGTACATGAACAGCCTCAAAAATCATAAGACACTAGACCAGTGGTTCACAAACTTTTGCAGTTCGCGGCACCCTTAGAGTCTCCATAATTTTTTTCAAGGCACCCCTCCAAAATAATTACCGAGCAGTCCTGTTTTAGAAGTAGTTGGGTCAAAAAAACGTAATAAGTATTTAGGTCAGGACAGAAATACTTATTTAGTTGTATGCAAAAATAATACGCATAGATCCAAAGAAAAAATAATATTTTTACATATAGTTTTCAATTATATTTCTGTCAAATAATAATTGACAACTAACTCACACTGTGACCTCCTTCATCTCCACACACTCTGCCCCCTCTCGCGCTGCCTCCTCTCACTCTGCCCCCTCTCACGGTGCCCTGTCTGCCCTCACTCTCCCCTCTCTCACGCTGCCACTCTGCCCTCTCACGCTGCCACTGTGCGCCTCTCTGCCCCTCTCTCTCTGCTGCCACTCTGCCCCCCTCTCACTCTGCCACTCTCCGCCGCAGCCAGCTAGAGGAAAAAAAAACAAAAAACAAATTACCAATCCGCGCGGCGCCCGGGACCCAGCATCCTCCCTCTCCCGCAGCTTGTTACTGATTGTCGGGCGCGCTGCAGGAGAGAGGAGAATGCTGGGTCCCGGCGCCGCGCGGATTGGTAAGTTTTTGTGTTTTTTTTTCCCCTCTGGCTGGTCGCGGCACCCCTGTGACAGCGCCGCGGCACCCTTGGGAGCCGTGGCCCTAGACCTAACAGGTGCAGGATGAAGGGATACACATTTTATAATGATTAGTACAATTACCAAATGGTTGCCCATGGGAACAATATATATTTTTGTTAATGGTTCCTGTGATAGTAAATCAATTCAGATCTATAGATCTTATGAATGAGAATGTAACGCACACCAAGGCTGTATTTGTTCCTGGGATTGTAACTAGTACTGGTATCATGTAGCAATGAATCTATTGCAAGCTTTCACAAGAAACCTTTATGAGTGGCTTTATATGTACTTTATATTTCCATAGCTACATTCAAAAACTGCATTGGGTTTACAAGAAATTATTACCCAAATATAAAAATAAGGATATTTGCATTGTTGTGTACCGTGTCTGTCTGCATTGGAGAAATCCTAACCGGATTAATTTGAATGCTTTTACCCTGTACTGTCCGTCTAATAGAAAGAGAAATCTAGCTCTCTAATTTACTTTGTTTATTAATCATGACCTGTGTTGGTGTATTGATGTCAGAATCAGCAAAATGAAGGGAGGAGACTATTATTGATTAGGGTGGCTGCACATGTAACCCTTCAGGGTCAACCTATGCCCACCACATAGCTGACAACTGACCCAAATTTCCAGGGACACTGCCAGATTGAGAATATTAATCACCATCATTTACATGTGTTTAAATAGCACCAGCAAATTCCATAGTGCTTTCCAATTGGGAACAAACACGGTTATAAAACAATACTGGATAATACAAACAGAGAGGTAAGAGGACCCTGTTTGCAAACTTACAATCTATGGCAGGGGTGGGCAAACCAGTCCTCAAGGGCCATCAACAGTTCATGTTTTTAGGATTTCTTTAATCATGCACAGCTGAGTTAATCTATTTGGCTGGGTCAGTAATTATCCCAGCTGTTTCTACAGACAGAAATCCTAAAAACATGAACTGTTGTTGGCCCTTGAGGACTGGTTTGCCCACCCCTGATCTATGGGATAGTGGAAGTTCAATACAAGAGGTTAGGTGCTACATATTGCTTATTGGTCTAGCCAAAATGCAAAGTTAACAAGTGCTTAGTGAACTATATGATCTGGTCACAAAACAATGTTTGTCAGGTAGATCAGAGGGTTGTTGTCTTGTCTGTTGCTATGGGTTACAGCACACTGGTGTCTCTAGCACAATTATATTTTTTAATCCCCGGACTTTTATTTGTCTGAAGGCTGCGATCTCTGTTTTCCATAAAGAACTTGGTGACAAATTAACCTAAACAACATGAATCCAGAAGCTTCATACATGTAATGTGACAAGAAAAAATGTAATAAAAAGTTGTGTGTGAATTGCTGTACACTTACTTTCTCTGGCTTCCAGTACAACCCTCTTAAAAATGAGTGGACAGTTTGGAAGTCCCCATAAAGAGCTTGAAATTTGTTGGGGAGTTTGCAATTGACTTGAGTTATGAGGTCAGCGGGGAAGAATGCATTTTAAAGTCTATTTATCAAGGCAAACACTGTCTGTCTCTGGAAGTAATAGGGGAGTGGTATCAAGCGTGGACTATGCTCACAGGTAAAGAATGTTAAAATCAACAGGATACCAACAAGGAAAATTCATCAACTTAGACATACTGGGCAGAGACTGCAGCCATAAACCCCTGCATATGCACAGATTATAAATTAATACTACACTGCTGTAAGAATAGATCCTTAAAATGCCATTAATGATATGTGTGTATTGTTCACACTGTCATATACATCTAGCTAGGTCTCTTTTTTCTAACCAATTGCAATCTTAAACACCGCACAGCTGTAAAATAAGCTGGAAATTGTAGCTTCATAACAGTTCTGGACGCTCTAGAAAATAAGTGTTAATGACATACCGGAGAACAGAAATACAACATTCACTAAAAAACATACTCTACACTTTATACACCCAAGAAAAGTATAGATGCAGATCCAAACTCAGAAACTCGACATAGCACACAATATATTTTTTACTAGGGCACAGTAAAAAGTTAATTCTTAACCAAGCAAGTTTGTGACAGCACATATATATCTATAAAGACCATATACTTCTCTCTTTACCTTCCAGTAAAAAGTTTTTTTTGTTTTACAATTTTCACCTTTAAATGACACTGAATACAATTACTTAAGAAAATGTGCAATTTTTGTCAGATTAGAATAACTAAAAAATATATATGTCAGAATTATTGTTCATTTATAAAGATCTTGCATCACACCTTGTATGTATGAATAGACCATATATGTTTGTGTACGTTATCGGGTTTCGGTATCCTTATGGTCCCTTCCTATGAACATGAGCATGGAAACACTATTAAGTGTAATATGTGGTTAATTAATAGTCATTAAATTCTATATAGTAAAATTAAGAAAAAATGCATATCACAATTTTGTTAATGCTATAACTCTATAAAACTGCCGATATCTAAACATAGGTAACATGTACAAACTAATGACCATCCTTTTAATTTTTTTAAAACCCTGCTAAGGAATCCAATGGTTCTGTGTACAACCAATGACCCTACCATCTAATATATTTAAACTCCCCTAGCATGCCTGCACTTGCATCGAAAGCCTCGAGTGATTGATAGCTTGTTATTCCAGTCTGTCACCAGACTCCACTGGCCCCATATATCAGACTTTGTTAGTTGTAGCCTACGTCCAACAGCCAAAGATTATATATAATGAAATATAAGATATGCTGAGCACATGTGCGCTGAGCATTTGCTGGATCGAATACGCAAAATTGACCCTAGTCTCTTTCTGTCTGTCTGTGTATATGTTAGGGAATTTAGATTGTAAGCTCCAATGGGGCAGGGATTGATGTGAATGAGCTCTCTGTACAGCGCTATGGAATCAGTGGCGCTATATAAATAAATGGTGATGATGATGAGATGTGACTGCTTTACAACAGACAAATCTCTCAAGCCCAACTTGCAAATATGTACAAAAACATTTTATTGTATATGTTATGAATGCTATTGCTATAAAGCCTCATTTATATTTAAATAACCTAGCAGATACTGCAGGAACAACTTCCCAACATGCATACAAATAAAAAATAAATAAAATTGGCAAATCTTAATCTATGGCCCAGGGACTACAAAAGTCTCAATAATTGTCTTTAAATCATTTGCAAAACTCTAATTTCAAATGGTTCGCTAGTTTGGGTGTTCATCATCAGCTACTTACACTTGCCTACAACCACCCACAAATAAAACTGCTTTTTCAGCCGTATCTGTGACTACATCCGTCTGAATCCGTATGCAATTGCTTGAACACGCTTACATTAGAACACCCCTTCCCTGTCACAATTTTTCAGGCTAAAGGGGTTGTAACTGCCAAAATGGCACAGGTTCAAATAGTCATTTAGTAAGTTAATTTTCTGAGCATGCACAGCATGAAAAAAGCATAGATGTGTTACGCAAACGGGTGTAAGCCTTACTCTGAATCAGCCCCATATTGTATGTATATGGATAAAGAACAGGTGTGCAGAATTGTGTCCAGCATAAAAAAATATTTGATAAACATTAACAGGAACAAAAACTTCCAGTAACAAATCTGTTTTTTGTTTAAAACAAAACAAATATATACAAGTGCTTACAAACCAGGAACAAGTAAGTTTACCGCAATATATATGTATTGTTTCATGAGTCATCTGTATTAGTTAGTTTCTCATCATTTAACTCCAAGACTCATCATCGTTCCTGATATACATTTCTATACATATTGATCTCATACCACTGTTCATTCAAGCTGTAGATTTAAACACCTCACTGACCAAGTTACTGTAGACAGTTCGTACTGTGACAGACAAAGGCTATGAGCAGGATACAGTCTGAATACCAAGCAGATAGTACTAGAGCCTGCGGCCAGGAGTGTGGAGCAGCACCAATACCAGGAATGACAGGGGAGGGAATTTAAGGCCAGATAAGATAGTATGACTCATGTACTAATATTGCATTTAGGTGCAAATTTTTCAGTGAACCACAACCAAGCAATAATCTTTGTTAACAGCAAGTTAGACAGTGGGGATAAAAAATGTCCGTTTTAGTTATTGCTTAAGCTGGGTACACAATTTTCCACCAACTTTTTATGCCGATTGATTTTACATGCGATCGATGGGTCCATGGACTGCATACACACTAGCCTTGTTTTAGATGATAAAGGGAAGAGCAGCTGTCCCGTTGGCGACTTTTACAGCTATGTTGTTGTGAGCAATAATTTTAATTTCGTACACAACATCGGTCGAAAATTTATACACACTACACAACGGAAAGGAGATTGGAACAAAAATATTGAACAGTACGACCAAACAAATAAGGCGACAATCGTCCATTTGGGCAGACTTTCAACCATCGTGTCACTACACACACTGACCCGACTTTCGAACAAGTGGTCGTATGTTGGCTGGTTGAGCCGATTATTGGACAAAAACCCTGTAGTGTGTACCCAGCTTTAGTTATTGCACATTTGTATACCTAAAGGCAATATTAGTAAATCCAACTTTACAGCACTGGGAAAAAAGATGGGGGGTGTGGTCATTATGCGATATGAGTGAGACCACACCCCCAAGGTCAGGGGCATGTATGGCGCTTTCTAAGCATTGGGCAGCACTGTGCACTTCTCCCAACAACCCTTCATTGCAGCACACACTAGTGGGAGGTGCATACGGCAACTGTTCACAGATGCTCTGCCGTGCAGTGCACGGGATGTACCTCCAAACCTTCTGACCTGTGGTTTGAAGCTGTAATGGTGCTACAGAGACTCACAATTTAGCCAGGACAATTCTGATTTTAACAGTCGGGAGGTAAGGTAAATGAGTCCAGATATTAGAGAATAACATTTAAAATATCTCCCATTTCTCTTTACATTTATAGAGTAGAGTAAATTCAACTGACAGCATTACTCTTGCCTCTTATTGTTTTGTTAATACCCAACTTGTGTTATTATGGTGCTTGATCCACATTGTATGTGTGAGGCATAGTATGATGGAGATATATATATATATATATATATATATATATATATATATATATATATATATATACACTATCTCTATCAAACTCTCTAATCTTGTAAATATCAATTTTATTCCTAAATAGTGTGAGTTTGGTTGATTTAATTTAAAAAAAAAAAAAAAAGTGAAATTTTTTTTTTTTTTTTGCCAGCGATGTGTTAAAAAATCTCTCATTCATTTCAACAATGCTTCTAAATGCAGAAACTACACTGAATAGGCCGTCTAAATGAATAGGACAGCTCTGCACATAAATAGAAAATGAAGCACAGGACTGGTTTCCATTAACACAGGGAGACCTACAACTATGGGGTCTACCTGGAAACTAGTTCCATATACAACAAGAGAATGCCCAGTGTGGGGGGGGGGAGGGGGGCGGGCTGTCACCATGGAAATAAACCCCACAATGGAAGTATGGTGGCTGCACAAAAACCAATGTGCCACCCCACTCTAGAGACTATCTCTAGAGTGGGGTGGCACATCTCTAGCTCTGCGCTAAAAAACACTTGAGCTCTTCCCGGCACCTCTGGCCTGCGGGTGCCGAGGTAAAACCAACTGGGATCCCAGGTATGAAAAATTTGCCATCTCGGTGGTGCAAGTGTAATAAAAGTGGTGCAAGTCTGCCCCTTTATGATTGGCTGTCTATGACTGGGATCTTAATGACTGTACCATGAAATGAAAGTCCAAGGCTTTTGGAGATTTAGTGGCATATTCAATTAGCTTTTCGGTCCGAGATTACGTGCGGCTGCACGAGTCCCAATACCGCAGCATTGCGGAATTCCGTGTGCCCCCCATAGGGTTGCGAAGGGAAATCCGCGATGTTGCGGTACCGTATTGTCACTTTACATGGGTCCCTTTAAAGTGTTTTGTTTTCTTAAACCTTGTTTCTTAAAAATGTGCCTTTCATTTATATCATATTGGTACAATTGTCAGAAGTCTTAGGGATCCCTTACCGTTATACTGGGATCACTGATATGGCAAGGGCCCAAATCTTCTTCATTACCCTGACACCCAAAGCCCTGGGGCACCAGGATGAGCCCCAGTGCATTTTAACAGCACTGTTTTTCCCATCCACCTTCATATAGGCTCCAGCCCTGCCCGGTGCAAGCTGGGGGTTGTATCCAATATGACGGTAACCCAATGCTCCGTCTCCCTGGTGGAGCTTAAATGGAGATTGGCCTGGTGGAGCTGCACATTCATTCAAAAAGGAGTTTCTGCACATGGCGCACACACACTGGAAATACCTATTGAAATGAATGACCATTGAAATAACAGGGAAACTCCTTACATGCATATATTTTGTTTACTTTTTCCCCCACTTATTTAGCTGGTATTTGAAAACAGCAAGTTTAATTTTGGAGATTTCCATGATGATTTATCTGATCTTTACAATATTCCTTCAATTCTATAACTTACCACTGCAGAAATTGCTGATTTCAGAGATTATGCCATTTCTGGAGATGTTAAATAAGCTCAAAAGAACACAAACTTCACTTAAACAATGTTTCATCAAATTAATCAAGTCAATGTGAAAAAAACAACTTGTAACATTATAAAGCTTATTGTGAGCTCACTTTGTTTCCAAGCACAGGTGGTTTTTGTAGCACCACAGTTTGAACAAGCAGACAAAGTTCAGTCCAGTTAGAGAAACCTTGCTGATCCTACAAATCTGCCAAATTACTTTGTTCCAAACAATACAATACACACATCTGAGATCTGTTGCATCTGATCTGCCACAACAGCTTTGATATTTGAACAGCACTAGTGTTATATATTAACATCCTGCAGGGGACATTACAAGCACACAACATGAAAGTGAAAAGTAATGGGGCAAAAGAGGTTTTTTTTTTTTTTTTGTTTTTTTTTTTAATGATTTATTGCACCTCTAAAGTAGAGTGAAGAAACCACACAACAACTTGTCTCTGGTCCTTTCAGCTACAGACTTGAGCCTCTGGCCAACTGTGTCTTTACGTGTACCTGCACTAATATTCATTCACTAGGAATTAGTGACATCACAGAGCCACTTTGTGGCTCTAGTTCCTGGTGAATGAATAGGCGCCATCCTCATGGATATGTTTCAGCCAACAAAACAGCTGCCTCCACTGTGAGTTGGACAGGCACACTTTAGTAATAAGCAGCCTCCATGCTTATCTGAAACAAAGTTCAATCATCTTCCTTCTCCCTTGTACTTACTGCTCAGTGGCGCTTTGCCAGTACACCGTAATGGAGACCACCATGAATGGTGTAGTACTTAAAGCAAAACATTTGATTTGTACTTTTTAAAAAGTGATTGTGTTTCACAGGCTGACATAAATTGATAATCAAGGCTTTCGGGGTTAAATAATTTATAAAACTAAAAGACAACAAAATACTCTGTCAACTGGTTTTGCTACAGTCAACAATCTGCTAATGCCAAGTTCAGTAAATTTGTCTGAGTCAGGCTAACAATAATCACTCCCACCCTGTGTCTCACTTCCATCTCATACACACTGAAGAAACACAGACAGTAGAATACACCTGTTACAATGTTACATTCCAAACACATTAAAGATCTGCAAAATGTCAGCGGCAAAACAGGCAGGTGTATTTCAACACTTGTATTGGCACAATATTAACTCCTGAACTGACAATGCCTGATGGCTGTGGGTAGTACATGTACATTTTGGGTACACATGTCCATCCCTGTGGCTCAGAACATTTTCATAACATCATTTTATAATGACAAGAATAAAAATTGCTGCCCCTTTCTTATTGTACACATCTTGCATCTGTTACATGAAGAAATAAAGAAATTGGTCATTTAGAACTGACATCTGGTCTGACTACTGAAAACAACAAATAAAGAAGGTATAAGATCACAGAAGGGTTTAGCAGCAATCCACAGTAACAAAACACCCGATCACAGGCTGCCAAGGAGCAAAAATACACTAGAAAGCAAGAAATTTAGTTTACCACCAAAAAACAACAATCATTACCTGGTGCTGTATAGTGGGATATGAAAGAGAGCAAAGGGATTCCAGAGTGCCTGCAAGTTTTCAACTTAAAAAATTGTCTATTCCAAATAGAGTAGCCTGTGCTGTGGATGATCCCTCCAGGGACTTTCAGGAAGTCCTACACAGTGCCAGGCAAAAACTGTTTGCAGAGAGTGCTGGGCGTAACAGTAACTCCCTACAGGCGGAGTCTTATGGGAGATTCAGATCCTGTGCAAGGAAACGGCACAGCTTAAGTCTACAGGGCAGACGCATACTTCTCACACATCAATCATTTCATACATTCTTCACGAATGCCCAGCATTCCAAATGTTATTTCTGTCTTATATTCTGAATTGGGCTCTTCTTTAATTTTCAACTTTCCTCAGCACTGTTAACCTGGTTGCCTGAGGACTGACAAAAATATCACCTAATAATGACCTCACACCATTCCTTTCAGTCAGGAGTGCCTTTGGGAGTAAGAGTTAATAGTTCTCCACCCACTTCAGGCAGAAATGTATGCACAGGACCCTGATAATTATTAACTGGGCAACAGGCAGAGGTCAGTGGGAGAAAGACACTGGCTCAATCATGCTGTGACCTCCAGGCTCCATGTTGGTAACATAATGCACAGCACTGAATACTAATGAAACAACATGTTTTTTGTGAAGTACAATTTAAAGTGAAATGAGGATGGTACAAATTGGGGGGGAGGTAGTTGATATATAAGTGATATAATGCATCTTCATTCCAGGGGGTAAATGTATTAAAAAGCGCTTTTTGCAACTCGCCCATATTCTGCGGGTTTGACAGCTAATTTTAAAACGGCAATGTGTTTAAAGGCAAGATTTGCCTTTAAACACATTGCCGTTTTAAAATTCGCTATCGTACTCGCCAATTATCAGCGAGTTGCAAAAGGCGCTGTTTAATATATTTACCCTCAGATGTGATGAAGGAACAAAAAAATGTAAGAGTCAAAGAAAAGTATACAGCTATGTTTACATAAATAATGATATAAACAACATAATATACAAAACATTAAATCTATGTACAGTACAGTATAATGGAAAAGCACAATAATTTACAAAAACATTAGACCCATGTAAGGTACAGTTCAAATGAACTACAGCAAATAATTGAAGGTCTGTGACTATTTTTATGGCAAAATTATGTTAACCCATTATGATTCTTTCCCAATAATCTTAACCATTCACAAATTGTCAGGGATATCTTGCAAATTAACTTCAGATTTAACGTAATCTAAATGAAACATATGTAATATAAACTAAACATAATAAAAATCCTAAAAAATCCTAAAAAAATATACACTCCTTTCTATAAGGGGTGCAATTTCAGCACAATAAGGGTTAACACATTTATAGGATAAAGGTCCTGCTGAGACAATCCTATAATCTATGTGAGATGTTCCTTAACTGTCTGTTACTTAAATAGCAAAAGCCTCAATGGAAGATTAGCCTTGCTGTGTAAATGTGGTCTGCAGATAAGGTGAGGAAGGGGGTTGGGTGGTTACAGGTTGTACAGGATATAGAGGTATTTAACCTAGGCGGGAGAAGCAGACATACCTTATAGGTAGAAGCATGATGTAAATCTGTTTAATATTCCAGCAGTGGAAACATCACGTGTATATTTGTCTTGGATGTTAGATTAAAGACTGGTTATTCTTGTAAAACCTATGGAAAGATTTGCCTGAGATACGACCCATTAGCAGTTTTATTGTCTAGTACTTTTCAGAGTAACTGTAGAGCTACTAACTGCTGTCATATTGTAACATGTCAGAAGCTGATATGCTGTAATTGTTCCTTTCCTACTGAATGTGTCTGTTAAAAATGTGTATAATAAACAGCAGAATAGATGCATTGTCTAACTTCACAAGATGGCATGACTAAACCTGGCATGTCCTACCAAATGGAAATTACCCATAGGTTTCCAATTTCTTGGATACTTTCATTTAATTTAGTTTTTCTAATATATTTTGTATAGCACACAGTCTAGGGTAGTGTATTATTGTTTATTATTATTGTAGATTTGTAACGTGCCACAGTGCTCCGCAGCGCCATACAATGGGGAAAACAGGACATGCATAAAACAGGGACATACAAGGTGGACAAAATAAATGCAGACACGAAAACAAAGGGTATGAAGGACCCTGCTCAATAGAGAGCTTAGTGGAAGAGGGCACAGCTGAAACAAAAGGAACAAATGTGGTTCAGAGTGGAGATTGGAATATTAGTGTGAATAGTGTTATCGGAGATAAGGTCACCTCTTCGAAAAAAAAGAAGTGGGTTTTCAAAAAGTTGCCTAAAAATTTAAAGGCTGTGGGAAAGTCTGACTGAGCATGGTAGGGAGTTCCATAAGTGGGAAGCAGCACGGGAGAAGTCTTGTAGGTGGGAGTGAGAGGTGATGACCAGAGATGAGACAAGGCGCAAGTCAGAGGTAGATATAAGAGGGCGAGAGGGAGAGTATTTTGAAATGAGATTTGAGATGTATGCAGGGGTAGTGGTGTTGAGGGCTTTGTAGATAAGGGTGAGTAATTTGAATTTTACTCTGAAGGACACAGGAAGCCAGTGCAGCGGATGAGGAGCGGTGAAAGAAGAAGATCAGTCTTGCAGCAGCAATTAGGATGGATTGAAGTGTGTGTGTAATATATATATATATATATTACACAAGTTAACCCGTGCATGATACTCATGCATTCTAGTCAAATCAAGATACTTAAGGTCTTAAAAAGGTTCTTGTCATGCATTTGGGCCTAGCCCAGGCCTCCTCAGGGGAAGATCGTTACTTCCCGACGCAAGCGCCCTTTTTAATGTGTGTTCATGAGGTAAAATTACCTCACGAAAATGAGTTTGACCCCTCAACTCGTAAATTTAGCCTTTACTACCCCTCCCACGGGGGGATGATGGAAGTTAACTGACTTGACTATTCTAATTTTTTTTGTCAAATAATGTCAGTATACCAAATTTCAGGTCAATTGGATGAGCCCTTTCTGAGAAAATAGTTTTTTCCACACACACACACACACACACACACACTAACGCACGCCTCTACACATGTGTGTGCATGAGGTAAAATTACCTCACAAAAATGAGTTTGAGCCCTACCAAATTTCAGCCCTTTTTGAATTTTTTTTCCCACACACACTAAGAATTTAGTAGGGCAGTGTATAACTCTGCCCAGCAGGTGGCGCTGCAACTTGTTTTTTTTTTTACACACACAGATGCCACTAAGCATTTATATATTATAGATATATATATATATATATATATATATATATATAAATTTTATACACAAAGTGGGGCGGAATGTGCCAGTATGATATACCGGCACTTCTCCGCCCCACTTCTTCAACTTTGCCGGCGGTAAGCGAACAGGCAAGGCGGGGGAGCGTCTTCCTTGCTTGTGCTGCATCCAGCATTTCTTTTGGCTCCTCTCTGCTCATTCTGACTGTCGGGGTGTGATGACATCACGCCTGATAGTCAGTGAGACTAGAGCAGAGAGAAGCCAGAAGAGCAGCCATCGGATGTAGCATCAAAGAAAAGAACACAAAAGACAGAGAAGAAAAGGAGAAGACGACAGAAGAAAGGTCATAGAAAGGTCTATAATGGAGATGGACAGAATGATTAATGAGGGCACAGGGAGTGATATGGAGGGTGTAGTGTGATGAAGGTGGCTGTAGTGTGATTTATGGAGGGGCAAAAGTGTGAATTAACTAGTAAAAAGGGAATAATAGGAGCAGGCACAGGGATAGATATACAGGATGAAGGAGCAAGGGAGGAGCGAGACAAGCAGGATGTGAGGCATGGGGGAGAGCAGGTAGGGAGGGAGAGAGGGGGATACCTGCAATGAACATATGGACACATAGGAACAGATATGGGTAACATGGAAGATATAAAAGGAGAAATTTTGGAAAGTTTTATCATAATATTATGGAGATATGAGGGAAAATGTAAGTACACAAAGGTGACAGAGGGGTGGAGAGACACGTGTGTGTGTGTGCGCGCGCATGTGTATGTGTATATATATATATATATATATATTTGTGCCATCATGACAAGAAAGAGCACTAAGAATCTCCTCCATCCTGGCACCTACACAACCAGGAATAACCTCATTTGCAAGAGGGGAGTTTCCTTTTTCAAATTATATGGCACAGACACATGATCACCAGAAAATAATCCTTACACTACAGAATTGCTTTTTAGGTCTAGGAATGGGGAGGATCCATCCTGGCTTCAATAAATTCAGGATCTTTCTCATTTGAAGATGAGGATCTCTCTTACAAATGATGCAGTTCCATACTAGTTTGTCTGGTGACTACGTAGATTACATAAAGCGTTAATAAGTCCAGAGATGGGCGGGGGGTTCTAATGCTCAGATCACCCTCAACCTGGCTTCAATAAACACAGGGGTACCTTCATTTGATGCACTAGTCTATTTTTAAACAAGGACTACCCATATTATTTCTACACATTTTATACATTTCATTCAAGCAAAATAGCAAAAAAAAAATGTAAAAAATGCATTATTCTTTTTAAGTGCAGATGTTGTTATGAAAACATATGTGTAGAATCATGCTTTTTGCTTCTTGGGAAAGTTGGATTGATGCTAAAGCAAAAACCAAATACCACATTTTTTGATGGTATTTAAAAATATATATATATATATATATATAACACATTTGCTTTTAGTTCAATTTCAATTAAAGCCATTTTTGGCCATTTTGGGATGATTTTTGTTGTCATGACAATACAATCTTTGGCCAGGCAATAATTGAAAAATAAATTCCCCTCAAGTGAGTATTTTCAGTCCAATTAAGGAAAATGCTTCTGTAGCCAGTGTAAGTCAAGTAACAGATTAGTAATGTCAAAATCACAAGAAATTGTGTTTCTACCTTATAAAGTATTCTGTCTGTATAAGTGAGAGGAAAAGTTTGGTGAAAAACGGAACTTCCTTACATGACACACAGAATTAGGGAAATATTTACTAAACTGCGGGTTTGAAAAAGTTGAGATGTTGCTTGTAGCTACCAATCACATTCTAGTTATTTATTTAGTGCAATCTACAAAATGACAGCTAGAATCTGATTGGTTGCTATAGTCAACATCGCCACTATTTTAAACCCGCAGTAAAATAAATATACCCCTTGGTGTTTATTTCCGAGGAACAGTTGGTATATTAAGTAATCGACTAGGAAATATCTAAGAAAGTTTCCAGTAGCCCGCAAATCCATAGCAGTAGTGAGAAAAGAGTTGTAAGAAATTGCCAAAATAATTATGAGATTTTGAGAATTATTGTTTGTTTCTTTTTGGATAGAAATTTAATTTTCACTAGCATGAGCCCTCCAAGTCGTTAGGCGTTTAGGTTTCCCAGTTTTACAGGACCTGTACTCTTTGTTTCAGAAAATTACAGTTGGTCCCATAGGGGAATTCACTTACTGCAGGACATTGAGAGCCAATCAGATAGGTTTTCATGAGACCACCCAGAAATGAGAATATATATCTATATCAGGCATGTCAAACTCAAAACCCAATTGGGCCAAATAATCAAAGTCTAAGATTGTGTGGACCGCAAGAGAGAGAAAATGTCTAATATGCAATTTTGTAAGGTTTATTAAGAAAAAACTTCAGATGCTTGACACTGTGCCCTCCATGCTGTTTTTGCTCCCCCTTCACTTACCTTTTGCCTTTTTTCTTCTCTTCTGTTTTCTTCTCTTCTCGTGACTTCTCTCTGTGTGCTCCTCACTGCAAATGTCAGGCGTGATAACGTCACGCCCAACATTCAGTGTGAGGGGAGGTCGGCGATGGAATATGTTGGGTTTTTTTTTGCATATTTTTTCTTCTGGGCCCTGGCGGGCCGCAAAATGTATGCGTTTAGGAAACATGCAGCCTGCGAGTTTGACATGTCTAATGTATATGTACACTGGCCACTAATTCATCTTTTACTTGTTTTGAGAGTCCTTGCCAAAATGCAGAGCCCATGACCTCCCTTTTCCAGCCCAATTCCAAGCCATTCAGAACTGGACCAAATGTAAAGGTTCCTTGTCTGAGCAGTGGTGGAATAGCAGAAGATGCAATCTGACCAGGTTCACTAAATACCTTTTGAAAGGTACACAAATTATAACGAAGACTCAACTTACAAAGACAGCAGGCTTTTCTTATGGTGAGTCTGCAGCAGTTATATTCAAAGCAATATCCCGCTAAGCTAAGAGCGATGGATGGCAATTCTGCACATTTCTTTGACAGCACTGATGATGCTTCAACATGTCTGAAAACCCACTGCTTGATTTTGAGTGGATCATTTATTTTAGCCTGGCAAGGGAATAGATAGTAGTCATTATGTACCCATGCGGACTCGAGGATTATAGTCTTGTTCAACTATGAAAAAGGCCATTTTTATGGTTTGTGTTTGAGACATTTAGCTGTGGTTGCACAGTTCATTATCTATGTGAAACTACTGTATGTCAATTTCTTTACGCACACGTACACACTAATCTGGATCTATATCCCTCATTCTCTTTCCCATGGCAACACACAGGCAGGGCTGTGCGAGAGGTGCAACCGCCCCGGATTCAAAGCTGAGTGGGGGTGCAGGAAAATGAACATTTTTGGTTTATTTGGTTAAACTTGAGAGTAAGGTGGTGTTGGGATTGCTTTCCTGCCCCCGGCGCTAAAATTTCTTGTTATGGCTCTGCAGACAGGGATGCCCTTTATCTCCCTATCTGTATGTTCTAGACATTTAGGTACTGGCTATCCCAGTCTGCTCCTCTCCTGTGTGGTTGGCCTTCAGTTCAGTTCTCTTAAAAAGCGCATTTCACTAATAGTTGATGAAATAGTATGTATCTAGGGGAGTCTGGACCCCCTTCTTCTATGTGCTATACATTTGACAGATATGATTCGTTTTTCTGGACTCATGGTCAACTCTACTGTGGAGGTATATAGGGGTATTGTCTTCCCTACTTAGGTTATGATACGTTAAAACACTCAAATAAAGCAGAGGGGCTGGCATTTAATATTTTGCTATATTTTTAAGCTGGACACTAATTTCTTGCTCTGTCCAAGCATAATTCTGTAATAATGTCAGAAGGAGCAATGTATGGATCTTTGGAGGTGTTTGCAAATATCTGTGGAAGAGCGCACTGCTGGGTGTCCCTTTCTTCCCATCTATGAAAGTGGAGAATTGGGTCTGAAAAAAGTACCCGGGATGCATGAGGCCATGTTTCATTTATGGTTCCTCTGACCAGGTAGAATATAAGGCTCTGCCTGAGTTACTTCTGAAGTCTCTATTTGGACTTCAAAATGGAGTCAAGAATGTATTTGATCAGGATAATTTCTTTGATTTGATAATTTAGTTTGGATGCCGCATCACATGATATCCCTGATTCACCAGGTGATAAGCTACAACAAGCCTGAAAGACATGCTGAGGGTTACTAGCCTACCAAAGACACTGTCTTCTATCTGAAACTCTTATTATACAGGCCAGGGTCTTTTTCAAGTTGAAAAATGGGTTTGGGAGTCCTTGAGAAAAGTGATCAAAAAGGATATCTTGAGTCCCATCTCTAAACTTGTAATATTAGCCATAGGCAGACTAGTACAAATCAAGTTTTAACACTGTGTATACTTTACTACAAAACATATGTATAAGCTGGGACTTGTGTTTTCTGTTCAATGTCCCAGACGTAAAAAATACCATCATCTGCTGCTTTCATGCGCTGTGGGCATGCTATTGTGTACAGACTGCGCCTTATTTTTGCTGGGATCAAGCCCACTCCTGTTCTGTTTATTTACATGGAGGAAGTGTGTTGTGTCTTGGTTTATGTAAATAAAAAAATGTTACTGTAAAAAAAAAAAATTAAACAACAGGTCTATTTAGAAGGCAGAACAAGGTTCAGCCAGGAAGTATCAATCGCTCATATGACACACACAACTGCCTTGGTCATCTGATGCAGATCCAGGGGTTCTTGGCAAAACCTGTGGCGCTAAATTAGAGGAATATATATTCTATCACTTTTGCAGGGATTTGGACAAGGACACAAACACTTTAAATTGTTTTGTTTTATGCATGGCTTATATACAGGTAAAGTGAAAATAAACTTTAGTTAGAACAAGCTTTATATTATATTTTCCATGTAATGATAGTCACACACTACAATTCGATCATTAACTTTGATCCCCAAATTACCAGATCTGTGAATAATTAAAACTTCCCATTCAGAGGTGGGACAAATAGACATATTGCAACCTGCCCTTCCTTCTTAGTGGTCAGCTGATTACCCCAAACATTGATCACCTTGATTTTCACTCTGCTCTATCACAGCCAATTGGATTTCTATATAATGGTCATTTGGGGAAGACACACAGTGTGCAAGGTAAAAAAAAAATGTCTGGGGCCAGTTTAATCTGTTTTCATAGATAATCCTTCCCATTGATGTTATGATCACAGTGATCTAAGCCATAGCTGTAAGACATCTCACAGTAATGAGAGGATCTCAACTAGTCTCCATTAACTTCTCAACTTAACTTTAGCATCTACCAGTCTATTTCTGTAACATAGCCTTAATAAATCCGACCTTTAAGACATTACTTGTTATATTAATCAGTCAACAAAAGGGTGTTCTTTCTATATAATTTTCAAAACCAGTGATACTCTCTGCATGTTCAAATAATATGTTCTCTTCAGACACGTGTTTAATAACACATACTAACATAGATAAGATTGCTTTTAACACTAGCAGAAATGTATGTGGTGTTACATAAATATAGTTACAAATCACAAAGGTGGCACAACAGACTAGAAAAATACAACTGCAAATGCACCTAGTAGAAAGGGATGCATATACTAGGAGACTAGCTTTATGCTATCCATATGAAGTAGTTCTGAGAGACTATTGTGAATTGATATCACCCCTTTCCCTGTTTTATATAGGATTTTTATGGATTTAGTCAGGGCCCCCCTAGTGATGAGACCAACCCCTGCCAATTAGTCATGCCCCTGACAATGTAATGTGAGATTATCCCACATGAATTAAGCTCCCCATATACAGGCCAGTCATGATTGCTACATACATGTATGTAGCCAAATCTTTGTCTGCTCAGCCCAAGCATATGTATGCAGACATTGTTTGACTAGATTTACCAGCCATCTTTATTGACATCTAAATATCAGTCAAATGTTGATCAGTATCGGCAGTCTTATTGAGCCCACACATGCTGCAGTTTGTTGCCAGGTAGGTGTATGGTCATTTAAAACTGATTATGGTGAGAGTGGGATTTTACTTTTTACTTTTTTTTTTTTTCCCCCCATCTAAATTTAGTATATATTGCAGTGTATGGCCCCAAAAGACCTGAAATACGACTGGATGGGCAGAATGGAAGATTGGGTAATGGATGACCCCAATAATCATTCTGTTTGTTGTGATTGAAGCTGCTATTATCTATTTACAATGTGATCAGCACAATTACCGTGACAACCACAGTCACATGACATATAAAGTAGTGAGCAGAGGCTTTAGAACGCCCCTTTTCTCAGTATGCATCCCCTTGGGTATACTCTGCCATCACATGACCACCAAGGAGTTTTGGGACTAGCTCAAACTCCGAGATCAGGTTACAGAAAAAGCAGAAACCAATGCTTCCATGTGCAAGACACATTTATTTTGTAGTGGCTGCCATAGCTATCTTTTCAAGTGATTGATTTTGCAAGTGGAACACTGAGATATAGGGACCTTCTCCATGAAAGTTCAACTTCATTTTAAAGCAGTACAAAACTTGCTGTTGAATATCAGTATGATGAAGGAACAAGTAAGCAAAATCTTCCAACCGTCACACTTTTTTAATCTAACATATATCAGCATAAGTAATTCTGCACAAATAGTGATACATTTCTCTGCTTGCCATTTATTAACCTGAATGTATACTTCTTAGTGCTTCAGCACAGTTATGGAACAGTGAGCGTAAAACAATTGCTTGATATTTACAAACAGCTTTGAATAAATCTCTCAAGCAGAGGTGAAATTTCTTTATGCAGCAAGGGGTGTTTATATTTTCTTTTAAATAAGACAGTAGCCGTACAGTGTTTTTTTGTTTTTTTTTAACCCCAGTCCTCACACCTTCCCAGCAGCTCATGTTTTGAGGATGTCTGCCTGTGAAAGCAGGTAGGATAATTACTGAACCAGCCACATAGATTAACTCACTTGTGCATGATTAAAGAAATCCTGAAAACATGAGCTGTTGGGGATGTGTGAGGACTGGAGATAAGAAACACAGCTCTATATGCTAAAGCAGTGTTTCTTAAACTAGGTCCTCAGGACCCCTCCCTAACCAGTGCATGTTTTCCATATCTCCTTGCTTTAGCACAGGTGTATTCATTACTGACTGACGCGTTGCAACAGATCCACAGGTGGTATAATTATTTCCCTTGTCAGCTGGTAAACATGCACTGTTTTGAGGACTGGGTTTGAGAAACACTGTGCTAAACGACTAGCTTCAAATATAGCTAATCCCAGACATAATGGATATGACCAGATGAATCTTGTCAATATAATACATAGTTGCCTACTCTCCCGGAATGTCCGGGAGACTCCCAAATTCCTGGGAGTTCTCCTGGACTCCTGGGAGAGCAGGCAAACTTCCCGGTTACTGGCCATGTCTTTAGATGGGGGCGGGGCTTATGACGCGGTTTCCGCGTCATCGTGGCCCCGCCTTCTACTGTTATAGTCTTAGAAAGATTATGACGAGTTCGGGGGGGCACGATAACACGATTCATTGAGCCCCACCCCTACCTCTCCCCGATCTCTCGCATCTAAACTTGCCAAAGTTGGCAAGTATGATATAATAGGGTTGGTTCAATGGCACAACAAGTGTTAAACATTTTTTCCTAGCCCTGTGGTTACTACAGCCGAGACGATTCTTCCTGTATAAAAGTAGCTGACATCCCACCAGTTTCAAGGAGTTTACTTCCTTCCTATACAGTATTGCTTTGAAACTTTGTACTAATTAGAAATAGTTTACGTAAACACATGAGATATTTATAACTCGGAAGTGAAAGTCAGGTTTAACTGAACTTTCCAAGCTTGATTCTATCGTCCGGTATAAACAGCAATGAAAATGTTACAGGTATAAATGACAACCCACTGTACAGAATAAAGAACAGTGAGTAGGGTGATCATGTGATAATCGCGGGTGGGAAAATGAAAAAAAAAAATGGGGTCTCCAGTTGACGTGCTGAATCCTTTGTTAAGCCTCCCTTCATAACATGCTGCAGAGGATTCTGAATGAAACATGTATGAGATCTTCAGGTAGATGCCAGGGCACAGGGACATAACTTAAATTGTGTTTGTTACATGTACTCAAAGAAAAACTCTGGTGAGGCATTAGAGGACAGCTGAGTATCTAGTAGAGCATTATTTAGTTGATAATCATCAAACAAGACCATTTGCATCAATTGCACTGTTTTATGCTCTCCTTTTGTACTTAAAGAAGAACTTCATCTTATTTTGCACTGGGTGGAGTTGCTTTTGTAAAGATCAAATGCCGTTCCAGTGCTGCTGGCTTTATACTGCTATTCCCCAGACAGTGAAACAGACAGTGGTATTATTGAAACCCCTCTCCTGTCTTCTCCATGCAGGTGAATAGAAAAGGGAGGGGCATCGACAACATTGCTGTCTATTTAAAACAGGCCAGCAATAGTAGTTCTGGACTGTTGGAGGATTTGTGACTTGGTGAACTATACCCAATACAAAAGTTTTATGGTTTTTCTTTAAGGCACACAACTATTCTTTCACTGTATTTGTTATTTATAAAAAATATCCAGACATGGCCGATTTTAAATAACAATTGTAAAACTAATTTTATTCCAGAGAGGAGAAATGCTCATCAACCATAGTGAGTTTAATTTGTATATATGAATAGTGTAACGCAACAGATAATAAATAAGCCAGCATCTTGTCCAAGGGATTATATACACAAGCCTCTATCCTTTGTCCTGTCCATCACTCCCCTACCCCCTCCCCTTTCTCTTTGCTTCACCTACATTCCTCAGCACAGAGGAATGCAGACATGGCATTTGTCTGCTACTGATACAACATTAACTCCTCCTGCACTGATACAATATACTCTTTATTGTCCAATAGATAACTGCTCCTTTTGTCCACAGCTGTAAACGTGCTTTTTAAAAATAGTCTCAGGATGTTCTGCCAATAGATGAGCTAGCTTAATGCTTCTGGAGAGGTGTCTTAAGAATAATGGGCCAAACATAGACTGTAAGCTTGTGAACAGGACCTTCTTACCTCTTTGTCTGTATGTATTACCCTGTATTGTTTTATTACTGCGTTTGTTTCTAATTGTAAAGAGCTACGGAATGTGCTGTCTCCATATAAATAAGTGCTGTTGATGATAGAACACACACCCAGTATTAGTTCTTCACAGTAGAAACCATTCCCCAGGCGCATATGGGAAAATAAAAGTAATAGAATCAGGAAGCAATGCATGGTTCATATAGAGATGCAATTTATGCTGTACACAGACTGCAGGACAATATTGCCGCTGGATTATTGCAAGTTGCTTCCACTGCATTTAACCTTACTATTGTCAGCCCACCTGTGGTACAATACGCATAAGACTTTACCAAACATTGATATGTAGAAAAATACTGTATATCTTTTAAACAAACCCAACTTACATAGTTGTTCTTTTAAAAGTCACACATCTTTTGTGACACTATTGGCCTGATTTATGTTTGGATGTGCGTCCATTTGTGTAAGCGTATCCTTGTGTGAGAGAGCTCTGTGCATGCTCAGAAACAGAACTTATTCATGTCTGAATGCAGATGGCACTTACGACATACTTCGACTTGAGAGGCAGAATGGGGGAGGGAAGGAGCGGACTAACGTAGCCATGTACAGTAATGTTCCAATGCAGATGGAACGTATCTCGTAAGTGCGCTTGATTTCAGCCGTATCATTTGCACCCACTACAGGGTTCGTGTAAATGCCGACCGATAGTAATAACTGTCGCGGCATGGTATTTGATTTAAAAAGTACATGTATGCCTACTACTAGCTAGCACAGAACATCTGTATGCAAGTAAGATAAAGTATAAAAATGCACTGTATGCATGCTACTCATTGAAAGCATCTTTATGCAATGTAAAAGAAAATTCTTGGAAATGTATTATCTACTATATAAAAGCCTAGTGGCGTGTGTCTGTGTGTGGAGAAAAAAAACCAAGCTGCAGCGCCACCTGCTGGGCGGAGTTATACACTGACCTACTAAATTCTTAGTGTGTGTGGAAAAAAAAAACTCAGGGCTGAAATTTGGTATACTAAAGATGTTTTTAATTTGTTAATTTAATTTGTTAAGAGTGTTTTTATAAAGATTTAAAAAAAAATATATATATTTCTTGAAGGAGAAGTGACAGATGGGAGTGGTTGGTGGTTGCCGGAGGTGACAGTGGGGAGTGGTTGGTGGTTGCCGGGGATGAGAGCAAGAGGAGTGTGATACTCAGGACCGCTGAGAGAGATCACTGTGTCTGGATAGACATCTGGATAGACATCTGGATAGATGTGGCGATGAAGATGAAGGATGAGGTGATGGAGAAAAATGATGAGGTGGTGACATGTGGACAAAACCACGTTAAAAAAGGGAGCTTGCGTCAGGAAGTAATGCTCTTCCCCTGAGGAGGCCTGGGCTATGGCCCAAATGCATGACAAGAACCTTTTTAACACCTTAAGTAGCTTGATTTGACTAGAATACATGATACTCATGCACGGGTTAACTTGTAATTGGATAATTATGCTGAGAACAGATGTTGTTTTAATTCATGATCAATTTTTTTAATGCATTCTGACATGACCTATTAATGTACATATGCTTGTGTGTATATTGCAGTCTGTTCTGTTTGTCTATGTACAGCAAATACTGTGTAGGCAGAATGGACTTACAACCAGATTCAAATCGATACGCATTTATCTTCAAACGCAATGTACATGCAGGTTGTGTTCGGACTTGAATCCGACCCTGTGACAGGATGGACCGCCTATGCCACCCTGTCTGGGCTTACTTTGCCACGGCTCCCTTTCGTTATCACAAATGTGCCCTCTTGCCGCAGTACCACTGGACTCCTATACCGGCATCCAGAACCGGATTTCTTCTGGGTAACTGACGCTGCTAGCGTATCTCATTGCTGGTGTACCTGGGCTGGTACTCCTGACCTCTTGGATCAGGGATGCTGTGGATGGATCCTCCCTGGCCTATCACACTGACTAGGGCAGCAGGGTAGCAGGCAGAGAGGTGGTACCAGAAAAGCTGGGTCCAAACCTCAGGACAGCCGGGAACGGATTATATTTTGGGTCTAATCTGTAGGTCACAGGAATAAAGCACTATTGAAGATGTTTCCAAGCAGGTCTTTGAAGCAAGAGGTTTATTTGCTCTCATACTGGTTAAAGGTACCAGTGCTCCCGTCAAGTCAGATGAAATCAGAAGAACAAGTTTTCAATACAAGCCAGTGCCTTTTATACAGTTTAAACACAGGCTATTTTTAGAATCAGGATTTAATGTGTTTACACAAACATAGATTTACATGCATTGCAAAGCCAACAATATTTACACTTCTCTATGAAATTCTAGAGACTCTGTGATGTCATGCATCACATGCTGTTCACAATGTTCAGAAAGGTTTGAACACCCTGACAAAAGGCCACACCGTAACGACCCCCTGCTAGGCCTTTGGCCAGAGCAGGCATTTCCTGCTATCGGACTCCCTCCCCATATGCCTAATTGGAGGTTTCCACTAGCAACCTTACAAACCCCAAACAATGACCCTTCCATACAAAACACATCCCAATACACAAAATGCCTCCATCCAAAAAGGCTCATTGTATCCAATATATACATAACAAAAAAGGCATTTCCTTTAGAAAGGCTACAACAGAAAAAAAAAAATTCTACCCTGGTCTCAGAAATAACGATTTCCTATCTCAAAATATACACCATATCAAAAATAAGTGCATGTGCATTTATATAAATAAGTGCCCTGTGCAATTTCCTTTAAGTAAATTTATACCATAAGTTATTTATCAGTGATTCAGTCACAAGCCCTATGAATCAGATTTGATAGTTTTACTCTTATAGTGGAACAATGCTGTGCAATTGCAGGCGTAGCACCCCTGAAAGTCATGCATGTGCTGGGGGAAAATAAGAAGAAATAACAAAGTATCAGTAAATAAATGTAAATGTAGTTTTAGCTGTCATCTATGGCCTTTGTGCTGCAAGGAGTGACAAGGTTTAGAAAATGTAATAGATACATAGACAAAAAGAATTGACGATAATACCTTCAAAACCCCGATGTGCTTGTTCTTCGCGACCCTGTTCTTCATCTTCTAAAGTTTTTAGAGGAGGTAACTCTTTGGAATCTTCAGCTGTAGAAGTCCAGTTTGCCGACTGTGATGCCTGACCATCTCCCTCCATTGCGTTAGTCTGCGGACAAACTGCCTAAAACATACCCCTCTCAATTCAGAACCTAAATCTGAAAAGACAAAATAACTGTTAGCGCCAACATCAAAAAAATGGACATCCCCCAACCCAGGCTAGACGTAATAGGCGGCAGCACAGGTGCACAGCTACAACTACACCCAATCCATTTGTCTAGAAGGGCAGCAGCCCAACAATACAGGCTGATGAACACTTAGTGAAGCCAGGACTACCTTTTCCTTTTCAGTTTAAAGACTTTGTTGACGTAATTGTAATAGTGGGCAAGAACTATGGCCACATGTTTTTCCTTTTAATTATATGCTAAATGTTTTCCATAAATGTCTAGTTAAACCTTTCTTATAAAATATAACACTTGACAAAAACTAATTATCATTATAAAGATATTATGTTTTATTAATATGCCATTTATCAGCTCAGTCACACACCCAAGCACAAATGCACTTAACCATGAAAGTGTCATACATCGAGATTTTATTTTTCCTAAATGCTCCTATAAATATTTAACTATTTATTTTTATTTTTTTTTAACTAGTAATTCCTTGTAGCAATAAGAAAACAGGGAATTAGAAAAGTATTGGTCAACATTAACTCCATATTATTATTAACTCCATATTACAGGTGACTTACGTGCTTTTATGAAAAATGAAAAAAAAAAAAAGTGAATGCAGCCATTCACAGTGCATTGCATACCTGTGACAGATTCGCCCAGCAGGGAAGGGCTTGTCACTGAAAAGCTTGTGCTAATGCGGCGGTTCCCAAAGTGTGCGCCGCGGCTCCCAGGGGTGCCGCGAGCCAGCCATAGGAAAAAAGGAAGAGCACATAAACTTGCCAAACCGTCGGGCGCCGGGACCCAGAGGAGGCTGCTGGGTCCCGGCGTCCGAAGGATTGGTAAGTTTATGTGCTCTTTCTTTTATCCTATGGCTGGCTCGCGGCAGAGGAGTGAGAGGTAGTGTGACAGCGGGGCAGACAGCGGAGTGAGAGGTAGTGTGACAGAGGGACAGAGGAGTGTGACAGAGGGGCAGACAGAGGAGTGAGAGGTAGTGTGACAGAGGGGCAGTGGAGGGGGACACAGCGTGAGAGGGGCAGTGGAGGGGGACACAGCGTGAGAGGGGCAGCGGAGGGGGGGGACACAGCGTGAGAGGGGCAGCGGAGAGGGGGGGGACACAGCGTGAGAGGGGCAGCGGAGAGGGGGGGGACACAGCGTGAGAGGGGCAGCGGAGAGGGGGGGGACACAGCGTGAGAGGGGCAGCGGAGAGGGGGGGGACACAGCGTGAGAGGGGCAGCGGAGAGGGGGGGGACACAGCGTGAGAGGGGCAGCGGAGAGGGGGGGGACACAGCGTGAGAGGGGCAGCGGAGAGGGGGGGGACACAGCGTGAGAGGGGCAGCGGAGAGGGGGGGGACACAGCGTGAGAGGGGCAGCGGAGAGGGGGGGGACACAGCGTGAGAGGGGCAGCGGAGAGGGGGGGGACACAGCGTGAGAGGGGCAGCGGAGGGGGGGGGGACACAGCGTGAGAGGGGCAGCGGAGGGGGGGGGACACAGCGTGAGAGGGGCAGCGGAGGGGGGGGACACAGCGTGAGAGGGGCAGCGGAGGGGGGGGGACACAGCGTGAGAGGGGCAGCGGAGGGGGGGGGACACAGCGTGAGAGAGGGCAGCGGAGGGGAGGGGACACAGCGTGAGAGAGGGCAGTGGAGGGGGGGGCACACAGCGTGAGAGAGTGCAGAGGAGGGGGGACACACAGCGTGAGAGAGTGCAGAGGAGGGGGGGGACACACAGCGTGAGAGAGTGCAGAGGAGGGGGGGGACAGCGTGAGAGAGGGCAGAGGAGGAGGGAAAGCGTGAGAGAGGGCAAAGGAGGGGGGACAGCGTGAGAGAGGGGGCAGTGTGTCTGGATGCAGAGGGGGCAGTGTGTCTGGATGCAGAGGGGGCAGAGTGCCTGAGGGCAGAGTGTCTGGATGCAGAGGGAGCATTTTTGCATACAACTAAATAAGTATTTCTGTCCTGACCTAAATACTTATTACATTTTTTTGACCCAACTACTTCTAAAACAGGACTGCTCAATAATTATTTTGGAGGGGTGCCTTGAAAAAATTTGGAGACTCTAAGGGTGCCGTGAACTGCAAAAGTTTGGGAACCACTGTGCTAATGTATAAATAAAAGCATTGAGTTGTACATTTGTCGCTGAGTGTTCCATGAGTACAGAAGTTCTAGTGTTCCTGTTGGCCCAGATTTTGGGAAAGCCCAGATAGTCCCAAAGATAGTTTGCATTGAAGAGGTGACAATATGCTACTGGTTTCATCATCATCCACTTTTTGTGTGATGCCTTATGTTTCCAACAGCAGTCTGTATTTCAATAATAATTTTTAATTTTGATTATGGATAGAATATATTTATACATAAGGGATGTGGTAGAGGTTTGTGCCATGGATCTTTATGACGTCAGGTCATATGGAAGCACTGTAAAAGGTAACTAATACAGTAAAAAAAAAAAAAAGTAAACCCGGACCTGAATGGAAGTAGTCGAACATGATGCCCCATTTAGTAAAGCTGCCTTAGTAGGAGCAAGCTAGAGATTGTACCCCTACTGTTGAGATGAGGGTATCCAGAAGAGAGGTAGGAGGTTAAAATTGCATGGGAAAAACTCCAAAACACTGAACAGTCAGACATCTGGGGGTAAATTTATCAAGCTGAGAGTGTCCGGCGGGTGTGAAAAGTTAATCCGTTTCTAGCTATCATTTATTTAGTACATTCTACAAAATGATAACTAGAATTTGATTGGTTGCTATAGGCAACATCTCCAATTTTCAAACCTGCCGGAGAAATTTGCTTGATACATTTACCTCTGGATGTTGATGTTCCAAAGTAGTAACAGTGAGCACAGAGGTGTTCCTCTCACAACATATAGAAAAATAAGGAGTTCTTTTAATGTATGCATGCAACATATTGTACTCAAGTTTTTTGTTTTATACAGAGGATTCCAGAAAGGACAAAGCTGATATCTAAAATGTTTATATGTCACAGATATAGAACCGTGCAGGCGGAATGGAAAAAATATATTAAATATGAAGGATATAAAAGCAAAAATAATGGTTATCTGGAAGTACTGAAGATGATGCACATGGAAAACCCACTGTGATACAATGTGACTAGATTCAACGCTTCAGTGCAGCAAGGAAATTTAATGGGAAAAAATACCCGTATTCCCATTTTACAATTGTATTACTACTCTGTTAATCAGTGAAGCATAAGTTATTGTGTTCAAAGAACTTATTTTGCTTACTTTGACAGGGCATATTATTTTTAATCTCTGTAGGTGCCACATGCTTTATTCTTAATGCCTAAGGTATGCTGGTTGGTTTTCTTTTTAAAAAGCGGCTTTAGCTATTTTTCACAATTCTATGTATAAAGTACAAAGTTTTTGTAGCAACATAATATTATATTAATCTGTACCAGTGTCAAAAACATTACAACAGAAAGGATAACAGCAAATTATATAGTTACCATGGTGGTCAAGTATCCGGTGAGCAGTTGTTACTGCAAAACAATGCGTGCATTGGTATGAAAGAAGACTAACAAGGAAATGACAAACGTATTGTCGCCTATCCAAGGTTCATAGGATTTGTCAAGCATTTCATATTGATTGCTGTTTGTATACAATTTACTTTTTGAATGAGCATTGCAGTATTAGAAAGGCTTTTACTTCCAGGATGCAGCTAGAGTCGTTTTTGCTGCTATTAGTATGTTACGAACAATTGTGAAAAGCTGGATTTCAACCATTAGCCAGAATTGGCTCTGGCAGTACGGAGGCGCAAAGGCTAAAAAGCCCCAAGCTTTTACCAAGAACCACCGCAAGGTGGTATGGGCTTCGCTGCCGGGAGCTCGCAGGTTGTGGCCCTCTGAACTGCGTTCTGGTGGGATGATCGCAGAAGCACACAGTCAGTAGTATAGCACAACAATCCAAGCTGTGGTACACAAGCAGACTTGCAAAGTGCCAATTCAGAATCCAAGAGGTCAGACATAAGGGTAACAATAGGAAAAGATAAGTAAAGATGGTGCAGGAAATATGGACCCAGTAGCTGTGGTTGTGAACCTGTTACTCTGACACTGAGTAGTGTTCAGAGCATGTATAAATACTGCTCCAGATTTTAATTCCCCTCCCTAGGACTAGTGGTAAGATGACCGTAAGTATTGAATGCGGAAGCGCCGCTCACCTGTAGTATACACCCCGTCCTATCTGAAGGCAGATGGAGCCATGGAGGAAGCGGCACCCAAGTGGAACGTGGATGTAATTCTACTGCTGCTTGATATAGTATAGGTATCGCTAGCTTCCTTGATTGGGAAATCAATAACCTGAATTGTACTATTAGTAAAAATATAGTATTGGGAAGCAAATCTGGTATTGAAGATCTGTGAGAGCACCTCTGTCACCAGGGTTCCAGGAGTCTGAGGTGACAGAGCAAGACCACCAGGTGTGATACAAAGAGTCTTCTCACATTCTCTTTAGAGTCAGCTAGAGATCACGTTCCCAGTTGGTCATAAAAGCATGTCTTAGTTATGTAGTGAGGCATTGATTTCAGAGTACAGAATATATAGAATATATTTTCTTGTAGAGTTCATGGTATTAGGTAATAGGTGCACCGGACAATCATTTCAAGTGGAAATATTTCCTGCCCTAAAATATGGTAAAAATGTTTGGGTATTCAAGTCATGGTGGTTGGCCACCTTGGCAAAATCATTATCAGAAATTGGGATGCTGTAGACAATTTTATTTTGATCCCCATCCTGTCCCACAAACGAAAAGCTTGTTTAGATGTAGGAATTCCTGTCAAGGGACATATTTGAGAGATTGTCTGCAAAAAGGATAGCAGTAGATCATCCATTACTGCCATATTAATTGAGATCTTCACCTTTTGCTGCCCGCTTTCCCACTTAATAACTTAGGGGTATATTTACTAAACAGCGGGTTTGAAAAAGTGGAGATGTTGCCTATAGCAACTAATCAGTTTCTAGCTTTCATTTATGTAGTTCCTTCTACAAAATGATAGCTAGAATCTGATTGGTTGCTATAGGCAACATCCCCACTTTTTCAAACCCGCAGCTTAGTAAATCTAGCCCTAAGATCTGGACAGGCACCAAGGAACATTATTCATGAACAAAGCAAAGGTAATCAACAGTAACCCAATAAAACAAGAACACCCAGATCAGGAAACAAAAGCAAGACATTCTTACCCCACATTATATTTTTTCACAAAATATATACAGGAATAGGGAAAATAATTATTAAACTCCTAAACCTGTAATAATTATGGAGTGTGAAAATTATGTAATTTTCAAATTTTTCCTTGCACATCCTAATGTGGTGAAAAGTTTTCAAACTGATTAATTTTTATATGGAAAAGTCAAAATCAAGTAGCGCCACCTTCCAATGAAAAATGGTTTTGGAGAATAAAATAGAGCACATTAAGAAAATGGTTTTCTCAAGTCACTTCCCCTTTTAAAACATTCAAGATCTCCAAAACGTTTATCTGACTCAGCAAATACATACCAGTGAAATGAAAATACTTACTCTAACCTGGCATAATACATTAGAAATCAATACATTTACTTTATTTAATCAATACATTTTTTCTGAAATACACACAATATAAAAAAAAACAGTAAATTTGCAATGATATACAGCGGTGCACTGTGTACCCTTAATTAAAATAAATATCTACAATAAGTTACTCCTATGTGATCCAGCCACAAGTGCATACATATAAGGCTCCCAGTGCCAGATGCAGCACAGCAACCCCAAAACATCACTGATCATCCTCCATGTTTGACTGTACGGAAGGTGTTATTTTCTTCCTGTATACAGAAGTAGGATGTGCTTTACCAAAAAACTCTAATTTGGTCTCATCGGTCCACAGGACATTCTCCCAGAACGTTTGGCTTGTTCAGGTGTGTTTAGCAATCTCCTGAGACTCTTACCATATAACCACGCCGGCCCCCCCCCATTCCTTGAATTGGCGACTGACTATGCGAGTTGAAACTGTTGTAACTTGTATCTGAAGGTCAACCTGAATCTGTTTGACATTGATGGTAGTGCATTCTCCACTATTAGGACAATCCTGTGCAGCAATCTTTGAATTAAGTTTTCTCGTCTCAGGGAGTTTGGCTACAGTGCCATTGGCCTTAAACTTAAAAAGAACATTACATACGGTGGAAACAAGATCATCAAGGTATCTGGAGTTTGATTTGTAGCTTTGTACAATGCTTGGCCCTCCTCAGTTCCCTCTCTCTCTCTTTTCTCCATGCTACAAAACTGGAGAATGAGTCCTTTTCTATATTCAAGCACTTTTAATGAGTGAATTCTATATTGCAGGAATTTGCTGTTTACCACAAGTGAATTCAGTTCTAAAGTGAAGTAAAATCACCTACTTGAAATCTAAATATTTCTAACTACTAGGAAGTGCCAATAATTTTGTCTGGATCTTAAGGATTCCTGTTTGGAGTAAGCTACAATTTTTGAAAGTACATTTTTTTCTGTTTTTTGCTTTTTTTTTGTTCCACTGTAAACCAAAGAAATACATAGATGGATATCGAAATATATATTTATTTCAACAATTTTCTAGAAGAAATCGTGGATTATTAGAATTGCAAGGGTACCAATATTTTTGGCCATAACTGTATAAGGGAAAATGTTCCAGTAGTTATTTAATGTCTCTATTAAAATCTCTTGTGTAGTAAATTTTAATTAGAACTCTGTATATAAACAATGGAACTGTAGAAAGCTTATTTCTCAATAGTAAAACTCATCAATTTGAATCGCAAATGGCTATTATCACCGATCTAGAAGTATACATTCAAATATTGTTTCCATGAACAAATACAGTTACTATAGTCTCTGTTACACCAATCCTTTATCATCTTGTGGTCAGAGATAAGCAGAAGTTTATAAAGAACAATAGCATTAAAAAGAGGAACTAAGTTTAGGGAAGAAAGTCAATCATATGATACTGATTAATGGAATAGTCCCTAAGGATATGTATTAAAAATTGTGTTTTATGCAGAAATCAATGCAAATTATCAAGTCACAAGTTCAGAAAAGAAAACTCATTGGAAATCAACATCTACGGAACACAGAACATATTGTCTAGTAAAGTGCTGTGTATATTTCTATGGTGAAGCAATCACGTAAGCATTTAAATAAGGTTTGCAGGCCGGATTCCATTACTATAGAGCACTGTGCAAAAGTTTTAGGCAGATGTGGAAAAAAGGTTGCAAAGTAAGAATGTTTACAAAAACAGAAGTGTTAACAGTTTATTTTTATCAATTAACATGTAAAGAGAATTCAACAGAAGATAAATCTAAATCAAATCAGTATTTGGTGTGACCACCCTTTGTCTTTAAAACAGCATCAATTATTTTAGATACACTTGCACACAGCCAATGCCATTAAGAACTACCTTCATCTCATTGTAAAGAAGGACAAGGAGTCCTGGAAGTGATAATATGGCCCCCACAGAGCCCTGATCTCAACATCATCAAGTCTGTCTGGGATTACATGAAGAGACAGAGAACTAACCACAAATCTACTGTGGATGTAGGTTTACTCAAATCCTTCTAAGATGTTTGTAATAACCTCCCTGCTGAGTTCCTTCGAAAACTGTGTGCAAGAGTACCTAGAAGAATTGATGCTTTGATGCTGTTTTGAAGGCAAAGGGTGGTCACACTAAAAATTGATTTTAGAAAATAAACTATTAACACTTCTATTTTTGAAAGCATTCTTACTTTGCAGCATTTTTTTCACACCGGCCTAAAACTTTTGCACAGTATTGTATGTCATACAATAGTCTATTCAGTTTCTTATGAAACTTGAGGGCACTACTGGCTTGCCAGTTTGGCAGCCTTGGTTTATTACACAGTCACGGCCAGGACATTTAACCAGAAAGTCACCAAAACGATGTTGATAATGTATTTTTTCATACTGAGGATGGATGTCACAGTAATTAGCATTGTTGACTCATAGCACTGGGGCCATGAGTCTAATTCTGACCAGGATACTATCTGCGTGAGTTTGTATGTTTTCCTTATGTTTGCAGGAGTTTCCTCACAAACTCCAAAACTGCACTGGTAGGATAATTGGCTTCTGAGAAAATTAAGCCTAGCTTGTTTATGTGGTGGGGAATATAGGATTTCAAGTTCCACTGGGATAAGCTTCACAGGGACTGATGTGAATGACTAAATATTCTTTATGTAAAGCACTGTGTAATATGCAGGCACTATATAAAAAAAAGGTAAATAAATAATACAGGAGCAAGGTTTTGGGCTCTGTTATTAAAATATAACCATCGTTTACTGTTTAGAAATAGATGATAGAAGACCTTTTACATTTTGAAATACAGTTATGGGATCAGTTATCCAGAAAGAACAAACAAGGGAATGATTGCTGCTGCTTGATGATGGTGTCATTCACGCAGACAGTCATCAAAGCCTCCTTTTACAGTAACTTTAAAGCAGGGTTGTCCAACCCGCGGCCCGCATGCGGCCCAGCACGCCTGTAAATGTGGCCCAGAAGGAGTTTTGGTTGTGGCAAGGGGGCAGCGCTCTTAATGGGAAAAAAAAAAAAAGGAAAATAAACTATTTACCTTGCGGTCACGTCAGCTGGTACTCCGGCTCCCTCCTCCTCCGTGCGGCGCTCGCAGTGAACGCCCAACATCCATTGCGGAGAGCAGCACAGAGGAGACACCCGCGTGAGAAGAACAATCAGCAGCACAGAATTGGAGAAAAGAGAAGAGGACAGGAGAACAAGCCGATTAAAAGGTAAGTTAAGGGCCATTTTCTTTATTATTTCAGGGGATGCTGACAAGTGAATAAAAGTCATCATGGACCTTATCTCCCTGCTACATACTTCTACTTGTATTACTAATGGGGCATTATATATTATTCTCTTTGGCCCATTATAAGTTATCTTAACTAACATAGTGGTGTAATTATCAAAACCGGTCACAATTTGGGGTCACAATGGTGTATATGTCAGGTACCGCAGGCCTGGTCATTGGACGCTGATATACAATGCCTGGCTTAAATGATATTGCATCGAAACAATACAAAAAGTGATTATAGTATAATAACAAGAGAGGATTTTTTGAACAGGGCGATTGAAAGTTAAGTAGAGGGGGATTTGAAAAAAAAAGTGATATATATAATATATCACTTTTTTTCTCATATATATATATATATATATATATATATATATATATATATATATATATATATATATATATATATATATATATATATATATATATATATATATATAATGTTTGTATGTTCTCCCTGTGTCTGCGTGGGTTTCCTCCGGGTGCTCCGGTTTCATCCCACACTCCAAAAACATACTAGTAGGTTAATTGGCTGCTATCAAAATTGACCCTAGTCTCTCCCGGTCTGTCTGTCTCCCCCTGTCTGTCTGTGTGTGTGTGTGTCTATATTAGGGAATTTAGACTGTAAGCTCCAATGGGGCAGGGACTGATGTGAATGAGTTCTCTGTACAGCGCTGCGGAATTAGTGGCGCTATATAAATAGATGATGATTATGTATGTATTACACATATACTGCCCCTTATTATGATAGTGACACCTGCTGGTTATAAAGGATGATAGCAAACATACTAAATGACTGCTGCAAAAAAGCAATTGAAACGTAAAGTAATGAATTTTCTTTTGAAATATATAGCAAACTGGATGCACTTGTAATTTTTACATAGCATAAAATCTATATTTTCTCACAAATATCCTACTGCAATATAAAGGTGTTAAATAGGAATGCCCTGTGTTGTTCTGCTAAACAGAAACCATTCCATGTGTTCTGCTGCCATGTAAACTCCTCTTATGGTCTGCCTAGTATTTGCTAAAATAAACACTGTTGGGATTTTATACCAGATATCGACTAGCCTTTTTTTTTAATACTTTATTTTTTAATAGTCAAACAAAGATATACAGAAAACACTGACTGACTGTAGAGGTCTTGGGTAAGCATGAAGAATGATCAACAGTACACTGAACTCGAAAAATTATGTCCAAGTGGAATATAGCACAGAGGATGACCAGGTTTTAGGTATTTACAAGCAGTATTGAGAAAGCAGATTGTGGATGCAGGGGAGGCGGGTAACCACAAAGCAGGGTAGTGTGAGTACTCTGATAGCGAAATACAGTGCAGCTAGTTTAAGGAAATGAAGAGGTGAGTTTTTATGGGGGAGGGGGGGGGGGAGAGAGACCGAACGTCGCCCATGATTCGTCAGGGGAGAGCTAAGGGGCAGGAAGGGAACATATGCTCCGTTAACAGCCAAGGCGCCCAGACTTGATGAAAGACATGGCCCCTGTCATGAAGATAATAGGTGATCTCTTTCATGGCTGCAATATGCGAAACCTGTTTTCAGAGGGCAGAAAGAGACATGGGGGAGGGGCAGCGGATTTACAGTTGATAGTGGTAAGGGACTTGGCGGCCATCTGTATATGTGCGGTCAATTTCTTAGAAAATTTGTAAAGGTCTTGGGGAGGGTAGCACAGTAGGAATACCCAGGGGTCTTTCGCAAAAGGCGCCTCAAAGAGGGTGTTTGAGAAGGCATTGACCATGTCTGACAGGTCCACCAAATATCGAGCATAGAGCCTCTGTAGCCGCAACCCCACCAGCAGTCTGGTGAGGAGGAGGGAAACATTCTATGGAGCCGGGTGGGGATATGGTACCAGCGATAGTAAATTTTGAAGGTCTACTTCAGTTTGATTGATATAGAACTCTTGGCTATCCCCAGTCTCGTGTCCTCCCAGGCTTCATCGTCTGGGGAGGGGGGGACACAAGGTCCCTCTCCCAGTCCTCTTTGTGGGATCTTGTTGAGGAAAGGGCGGTAGCTAGGAAAATACTGTTAATTTGGCATATCATGCCCCTGGCTCTCGGGTGATGTTTACAAAGATCTTCAATGGGGCTAAGGTCTCGCAGTATGTAGGTAGGCGGGAGGATCAAAGGAAATTACTATAAATAAAAATTCAAAGGGGCTAAGTGTCTGAGATGGAGACTGGTGTTGGAGCTCCGCTAGCAGAAGCTACTGACCCTTCTTAGAGAAATCAGCTAGAAATATGAGTCCAGCACGGGTCCAGAGACGGTTTCTCGTGGTGGATAATCCAGTTGGGAACACAGGGTTGTGCTAGATGGGGGTCAGGGGAGATACCGCTGAGATGAGTTTCAGTTTGAAGGAGTGAGAGTCCCAGATCTTAATGTCAAATATAATAGTGGGAAGGAGTTTGGAGGAGGAGGTGTACAAGGGGCATGTCACAGAAGGGAGTGAGATGAAGGCAGACTTTGTTGAGCCAGGAGTCGGAAAGTAAGGGAGCATAGAAGGTGACAATTTGGGAGAAAGGGGAGGACCCTGTCGCCTCCGTGGATTGATCGTTTGAGAACGTTAGTCAAAATCCTTGGGGGTCTGTGGTTCCATATAAAACAGGTGAGGGCTTTCTGAACGTTAGTGAAGAGAGTGGAGGGGACAGCTACAGTTATTTATTTGGGTAAAATATTCATTTTGACAGCTATCAAACTCCCTAGCGAGGCGAAAAGGCGGTTCCAGGATAGCAGGTCAGCTGGCATTCTGGAAAAGAGGGGTGGGAAATTTTCATGGAAGAGAAGATCCCCAGATATTTGATTTTTCTGGTCTGCCACTTAAAGCAAAAGTTGGTCCGGAGGAGGCTTGTTTCCCGAGTGGAGACATGGAGCAGCATGGCCTCCGATTTTGTGCAGTTGATCTTGTAACCAGAGATGACACTATAGGACTGGAGAACTTCATAGAGATTAGGGGAGAGAGATCGCTGGTTGGGTTAGTGAAAGCAAAATGTTGTCTGCAAGTGGTAGACCTTGGAGTTAGTGTTGGCCACTTGCACACCCTGAATGTTAGGATCGGTTCTAACCTGAGAGGTAAGATACTCAAACACCAAGGCAAATATTAGGGGGAATAGGGGGCAGCCCTGTATTGTGCAGTTTCAGATGGAGGTTTAGAGGGGGTACCATTAATCAGGATATTGGCTGTAGTGGTGGTGTATAAAGCCAGGACACCAGTAAGGAAGATGCCCACGAAGCTCCAGGAGATCCTGTCAAATGCTTTTTCAGCATCTAAAGAGAGCATGATGGTTAGGAATCTCCAGGCGTCTGCAATGTGGATAATGTTAATGGCTTGTCAGGTGTCGTCTCTCGCCTGGCGACCTGAAATAAATCAACCTGGCCGCAATGGATCAAGAAAGAGAGAAATATGTTCAGATAGTTTGCCAGCATCTTTGCTTATATCTCGAGGTCCTGGTTGAGGAGGGATAAGGGCCTACAGCTTGCACATTAGAGCGGATCATTTCCTTCTTTGAGGATCACTACAATCCTGGCTTTGAGCATGGAAAGATGCTCCATTATTACAGAGTGTGCATATGGGGGTCCAGGAGGCGCAAAAACGTATAATATGCGGCCGTGAAACCGTCGGGGTCAGAGGATTTGCCCTTTTTTAGCCCTTTAAAAGTTTGTTGGATTTCTTCTATCAAAATATCTTCATTAAGACGTTCAAGATCCTGGCGGGACAATTTGGGGGGGTCTAGATTTAGCAAGACATTTGGAAATTGGTGTGGCACTGGACCATTGTATAGGGGCGGCCAGGAGGATGTAAAGCCCTGTATAGTATTGTTGGAATGTCGCTCTGATCGCTGTGGGGTCATAGAGGAGCTGGTTGTGGGAGAGGTGTATAGAGATGATATTCCTTGGTGTTCAGCGGAGCGGAGGCGTGACACGAGAATTTTGTCCACCTTGTCGCCCTTCTCATAAAATGTTTTGACTAGCCTTTTAAAAAAATAATCTTCAGAATTCCTTGTAAGGTTTTCCCTGTTCATTAAACCAAGCATGCACTGTGTATAGACCAATTAATTTAGCAAAGAAAAAAACTACAGACTGGATTACTGGGTCTGTGATTTATTTTGGACAGCGGGTGACCAATGTTACTGCTGCTCCCTCCACCACCACATTGGCTCCTGTCCATATAATTATGGGACTAGAGATGTCTGTTACATTAATGAGCATTCTAACAATACAGCCCAAGATCACTGCCTACATGGCTCAGTGGATTTCTGGTATTTACAAATTGCTTTTTTCATACCTTTTTAAAATTACAGTTAACACTTCCATCACCACAAACAACACCAGCACTTATCAATAAACACAACTGATATGTTGTTGTTAAAGAATACCTTTCCCTTCTGTGATGGGTACTCGTAGGTTAATTCCACCTACCCAAAGCTGAAAATTAATTTTCATTGGAATTTCATATGTTATACACTATCAGAGAATATTACTTACCTGGACTCTGCTGTTCCCTCAATCCAGCATGTCCTCCGATGGAACAGTGTTCCAGTGATTCTCTCCTTGCTATTTTTTGTTTTTTTAAATACGGTTTTCTTTCAAGAATATATAATGGGCAGGAGCAAGTAGAATGTCTTGTGGCAGACATAGTGACCCACTAGATCAGGTAGTATGACAGACCACAGATAAATACATTTCTCTAATAGTATAACCTATGAAACCACCCAAAGCTGAAAGTTCAGTTGTGGCCGGAGTTATCCTTTAAGTACAGGCTTTGAATTCTATAGCAAAAAAAAAACAATAAAAAAATGCATCCATGGAAATATACAGAAATGAGTCTCAAATTTTATGCTCCAGCAGTAACATTTTTGCTGAACTGGTGACCTGGCTCCTGGTATTTGACCAACACTGTGCAGCTGACATATTTTTATAGAATTATTATCAGATCAAAACATTTCCATTGGTACAGAATATTTTTTTGCTTGTACTAAAACAACACAGTACCACAACTTTGAGATAAATTGTGGCAGCAAACCCGTCAATAATAGCTAGTACTGTAAAAGTCAGTATAACATATCTATATATCACTTAGATGCATTCAAAAATAATTATAATTTTTCCATATTTTGAATTCAGTTACATGTTAAATTGTTTGTTTAGATTTACTGATTTGTTTCACTCTACGCTATCATGGTTTTGCCCACAAAACCATCAACAAAGAAAAAGCAGACTTGTCAGCACACAAATCAGACTGCACAATAGGCAGAACCTCAAATTGTCACATGTAGCCCACAATAATGCAACTATTCTGGTGGATAGATACAGAGGGCATTGTGAACTCGGCACAAAGTGAAACCAGCTTCTGCAATATAAAAGAAATTATTGTTTAATCTGACGCCCTTTCATTCCTGTAAGTGCAATGCTGTTTAACCCTTTTCCATCTAACTATTACTAATGTTATCACTTCATACTGTATACTGCAATTGCTTGTTATCGCTGAAAATGGACACATGACCTACATACAGCATACTTGCCAACTCTCCCGGAATGCCCGGGAGACTCTCAAATTCCAGGTAGGTCTCCCGGGAGAGCTGACAATTCTCCCGCATCTGCCCACTTCCTAGTGAAGTAAAATCCCCCGCCCCGGTAAAATGACACGATTCACGGAGCCCCGCCACCTCACACTCACCTCTACACTGAGACTCCCAGAGGCAGATTATTAAAGGTTGGCAACTATGACATACAGTGGAGGCAGAAATTGTGGGCTGGAACAGCATTTATTATGCCTCAGTTATATCACTAGTTCCTTGTGAATTTATAGTCTGCATTCTCGTGACTATTGGTTAAGCACACAAAATGGCTTCCTCCAATGTGGGTAGGCAACAGTTACACTTTATGTAAATTAAAACTTTAAGTTGTTTTCTGGCAGTATCCTATTGGATAAGACGTATATTTCCTTGCCCTTGAATACTCAATGTATTGATTTTCATTCTCTCATCACTTGTTGGTTACACAATACAAAAACATGATGACACATGAATCGTGTCACTAAGCCCCACCCCCTCCCCTTAACTAACCGAAATGGCTGGGATCCGTGAGGTTGCCCTGCTCTCCCAGGAGTCAGGAAGGACTCCCAGAAATTCGGGAGTCTCGCGGACATTCCAGGAGAGTAAGCAACTATAACCTAGTCACATGGTAAAGTGAGCAGAGAGATAACACACCTCTGGCCTCTGTCAGCATTGCCCCTACTGCCCTCCTCTGCCATTATTTGGCCTGCTGAGTTCTGTGAGCCTGTGTCTGTGTAGTGTACTGACTGTGCTTGTGTCCGGCTGCCATTTTTGTTTGCCAACTAGACAATCTTCTTTTGAAAAGGAGAAAATTATTTGTAAGATGATAGCTAGAAAAAAAATGAGGCCTTTAAAAGGTACTTAACTTGCTATTTAGAAGTAAATCTTCTATGTGGGCTTGCTGTTTTGCTGTAGTTACATATTTGTTTAGTTAAAAAAAGTCATGTGTCTATCAAGTGCAACTTTTTAGTCTCAAAGAAGCTCAGTTCTCCCAGAAGACAAAAAAAGTCATACAAATCACGTTCATATTTCCTTCGGGGGAAAAAAAAAATCTGTACCTAACCCTATAGGAACGGTGAGACATTTTGTTGCATCAACATACTTTCATATGTCTTGTTAATGCCAACAATCCTGTATATTGTTTTATTAGATCGATGCCCAGACCTTTTTTGGATCTATCTACAGTGTCTGCAAATACCAGGTCTTGTGGGAATGCATTTCAGAATTTCATGACTCTTACGGTAAAGAATCCTTTCGCAGCTACAGATTAAATATCTTTTCTTCCAGCTACAAGAGCTGATCATATGTCCTCAGTGGTGACATTATTCTGAAAAGTTTTTCACAGAATTTTCTTTATTGGAAATTTGTATATTTATATACATGGATCAAACCCCCCTTAAAACTGCACTACCACTTAGGAAGGGAGGGGAGTGTATTATAGCTTCCACCTCCCTGAAGCCCAGGGGCCTGCATTGTGCAGCCATTTTCCCCTGGGCTCCATGGTTAGTTTAACTGCCTGACTGAAACCTAGGGCTGTGTGATGTTTTGGAGGGAAGTGAAGTTGAGCAGGACGACCAATGAGAAGCTGCAATTGCTTACAATGTAACTTCACATTGGTCATCCTGCTCACACCCCTGTTCTACAACCCTATTAATGTGGTGGTCAAAAATATTCACGACTTTAGGTGGTAATGCAGCTTTAATTGTCTCTTTTTGTAATGTGAATACATCTAGTTCAAACAAGTCTTTCTTGTAAATTAAGATCATACTTGCCAACATTTTGGCATTGGTGTCCGGGAGCCTCCCTGGGGAAGGTGGGCGCGTGGGGGCGGGGCCAAATGCTGCGGTTTATGGAGAATCGCAGCATTTTGGCCCTAATTCTGCCCACTTCACTAGAAAGAGGGCAGATGCGGGAGATTGCCATACTCTCCCGGGAGTCCGTGAGACTCACCCGAAAAGCAGAAGTCTCTTGGACATTCCGAGAGAGTTGGCAAGTATGACTAAGATTGTCTATGCTCATTATGTTTAATCACCCTTATCTGCACTCTTACCATTACTTCTCTGTTTCTTAGCTTGGCACCCAAAATTACAGAGCATATTGAGGCCTCACTAGTGCTTTATAAAGGGGCAATATGATGCTTTTGTCTTGAGTGCATGTTCTTTTTATTGCAAAATAACATCATGTTGGCTCTAGATGCTGCAGGTTTTAATTACAGATAATCCTAGATTCTAATGCATAGATATATCCAATAGTGATCCACATAGAATATAAACTACAGGCATGGTTTTAGTCTCCAAATGTATAGCATTACATACAATTTAACCTTGAAACATATCTTTTCTGAAGTTTTTTTATACTACATAATTTTTTTTCTAAATACTATTAACTTCAAATGTAATTAATTTAAAAACAAAAATTAAGCAGCATTTTGTTCCCAAAACAGAACCATAATTTACACCTCTAAACTTGAGTATGAATTATTGATAACTACTTTTTCAACCTCTGAAAATAGTATTGAATAATTTTCCTATCCATGTATTTTTTGCACAAGAAATTAATTAGGCAGCTTACTAGGTTAATAGCACTTTGTATCTCACGCCTAAGGTATGTCACTAGTTCCTAGTGGATTGATAGGCTGCATTCTCTTTAATATATACAAAATAGATCAGTCTGTACTGATCATGTGATGGCTGCACTCTAAGAATGCTTTTGTCTTTCACAGAAGTCCGTTTCTCACAGCCCTGAATTTAGATGTTCGGAGAGGTGGAATGAATGAAGTGAGGAATATTTGCCTCAAGGGAATGCCCCAGTCGTAAATTGGAAAATCTAGCTAAACTCTCCCTGTACATAAACCGTGGACTGTTGAATAATAGAACACAAAGGGGCAGATTCAATTGGCTGCATTACTGTCAAAAGTAATGCGGCCAGCGCACCATTACTGTTACTACGGTAATAATGCGCATTATTACAGTTAGTACGGTAATGTTCAACGCTGATTTCTGCTCAGAAATTTGGGTTAAAATGACCGTAATGGTAATGGTACGCCGGCCGCGTTACTTCTGACAGTAACGCGCCCAATTGAATCTGCCCAAAGTGTTATTTTCAACAAAATCAAAGAAAATACAGAAATAGATCACAATATCAAGTATAAAATACACAATGCATCCATTTTAATTCTTTAAAAACTAAATGGACTTTTATGTTATATTAAGCCAACATCCTTGGAATTTAATTCAGCTACTAGTTACTGTAAGGGATTACAAACAGTTTCTAAATCAGCAATCGGCAAGAAAATGGCTATGGCAAAGCAATTATGTTATTTACAGGCATTATCTTATTACAAAACCAACTACTACATACTGCAGTGTAGCCCTTGCTACACCCAACAGCTTCCCTTTGGCCTGTGCAAATGTCTGCTCCAATGCAAATGCCAACACTTTGCTCCATAAACCTACATACTTTGGCAGAATAAAGCTTCTTTTTTTTTTTTGTGCTCCACTTCACTATTTTTGTCAAAAATGCAAGTGCACACCAATTTGGGCCAGATTTATGTAAACTATTAATAAACGGCTCATAAAGGTATAAAAATAATGCCTTATTAAGTGAAACAAGGTTTCTGCCATGACTGAGAAATGCATTGTTTATATGTTCCATGCAAATATGCTACCATTGCACGATATTTTGGCCACTAGGTGGCATTATTCTGCAACTATTTATGTATTCTATATTTTATCTTAGCAAAGCAAGTGGTAGAACATAATTCACACTAGTTAATCCAATTATGAGAATACAGTACAATAAGGTTCTCGGTGCACAACAAATATTCCCATTTGTTAAAGGAACCTAAAGCATAAACTACCTATACCTATGTCCTGGTCAAATGACAGGTTTAACGTCTTAAACATAAGCACAGCTGAATTTCATGACCATTTCCCTTGCATGACTAGTTTTTAGTTACCACCTGCAAATCATGTTGTACAGGTCTAACTTTATATATGAATATACTTAAATTCTCTACCTTACACTTATTATAATCATTTCTTTTAAGCCATTGTATGAACACACTGTTTAACAAAGTGTTCGGATAAATATTTATTGCAGTACAAATAATAAACACTATTGTTAAATATAATTGAACCCAAATGCTTAGCTCTCGGCAGCTCCCCACCCAATTTCAGGACATACACCCTAAATTGATACTTTTTTCTTTCCCACACATCTGGCTTTTTCCCAGCTGTACATATTGACTGAAACCAGATGTCAGAGAGTAACACACACATCAAACACTTGTCTAAAGCACTGGGATTGCTATAGTCCACACGGACCTTAAATTGATCATTTAGAGGAAGAGACTCTTCCTAAACTGAAATGAGTTAAAGAGCTACTAACCCCTTAGCTGTCAAATGGGGTTGTTCTGGCAGTTAATAGGTTAAGTGTATGATTCAGTCATTTCCTGTAATCTTTTATGTTCTTTCTTTTCCCCCCATATCCTGTGTCCATATGGGAAAAAATAACACTGGAAAGGGGATATATATTAAAAGTAGATTACTTTCCCACGCCAGCTGTAGTGGAAACATTTTATTTAAAGAGCCGTAATTTCCACATATCTGAATTATTTATCTAAGACTTTTAAGAAAAACAATGCAGACGATTATTTTTTTTTTAAAATGCGATACTTTTTCAGGGGGTAGGTTCCAAATCAAAAATAGACCAGCAATAATATGTTGAGAGAGTAACACCTCAATGACTAGATCAATGCTTCTATTTTATTTTAATAAAAATATTATATAGATAGATATAGATCTATATATAGATATATATATTCAAATTACTACATTCAAATTATTAAAGATAACAGATGAATAAATGCAGCTACTCACAGTTGGTAACTTGTAGTACAGCAGCAATTCAACAGTACTGTAGTAACAGAAGCAGCAGGTTTTTAATGCACTTGGTAGTTCTCTATCTGCACATCTGGGCAGGTTATTACGGGCATACAGATATAGATTATAGCATACTTGTCAGCTCTCCCGGAATGTCCAGGAGACTCCCAAAATTTGGACAGTCTCACGGACTCCCGGGAGAGCTGGCAAGTCTCCCGCATCCGGCAACTACCTTCCTGAAATGATGCGATTTGCGGTGAATTGCGTCATTTTGGCCCCGCCCCCAGCGACAACCCGACATTTCCGTCGCGGGGTCAAAATGACGCGTTTGCCGTGCCCCGCCCCCTCACGCCCATCTCCCGGAAAACACTTGCCAAAAGTTGGTAAGTATGTATTATAGTGGGGAGCCTCCGGTCACTTTCTGCCAGACTTTGAGGAACTGCCCTCCACTTCCCGTTTCCTCACTAGACCAAAGGGGGTCATGCGGCGGTTGCCACAGCAACGCAATATTGGAGACTGAGCGAAAGTACTCTTATATACTAAGAGTTGGTGGAAGTGGGGTGTATACGGTGGTATGCTGTACCGCCACTTCTCCTACTGCCTTCATTATAAAACTTAAATTCCATTCACTTAAAATCCCAATACATTTTTCACACCGCCACTTCTAAATTTCCTCTTGGACCCTATGGTCACCACACCCTCAATAGCAAGTATTTAGACGCCATGGCTACTTGGATCTTATTTGTAAAAGTATTTTTTATTTAATTGTAAATTATTATTTTTGCCTACCTCTCCATACTGTGGAGGTAGTTGTAATTTGGCCTTACCTTACCAATATTCATGATAATGCAGTCTATCAAATCACTGGGATCTAGTGATTTCACTGAGGCACAAAATTCCCAATAAGTTGCATTTTCATGAATATTGCTTCAACCCACAAGATGGCTGCCTCTGCTGTGTGCAAATGAAAGATGTATTTTATAGGATAATTTCTTAAATACAACCCAATCCCCCAAATTTTCTGGGGTCCAACATTAAGGCTATCCAATGGGTTGTCCCATCTCTTCCACACACACCCACCCACCACTGCTTTGCTCACTCCTACCGGACAGCTTGAACGCTGTACCCCAGGTAATTTAAACTTTTGGGACCAGGTTTTATTTATTAAAAATTTAATTTTCAGTATAATTATATTTTAACAAAAAGTCCATGTTAAAATTTGGAGTTGTTTGCAACTGCATATTTATACCATTACATATTTATACTATTACTCAGTAAAATGCTTTATGAACTATATAGTGTATGTCATACTTGTCAACTTTTGTATTGACCTCCGGGAGATCCCGGAGGGGGTGTGTTGGGACAGCAGAAGGGGCGGAGTGTGGAAAATTGCATCATGTTGGCCCTGCTCCCACAATAAAACCAGCATTTTGTCACGTGAAGGCAGGGCCAACATGACACGAATCACAACGAATTGCATCGGTGAGGATCCCGATGGGCAGGATACGGGAGAATTGGCAATTCTCCCGGGAGCCCAGGAAACGCACCCAGAATTCAGAAGTCTCCCGGAATGGGCAAGTATGCTGTATATATATAACAGCTATCAATGCCATAAAATCTTCTTGCCTGTGAACGAACATCTGTATTTTTATGTCTTTTACAATATGATAAAATTATCGGTGGTACCTATAGGTTTAACTGTAGTTTGTACTCAACAGAGATTTCATTCCTTTTCTAGCTTTTCTTGTAAATTTAGGTCCAAATCTAATGACTTCCTGGAAAAAATTAAACACAGAAGTTCCCAAAGGACAGTCCTCAGAATAGAACAATTAACGGTGATACTTTAGTAAATGCCAACAGTCCATATATGGGAAACACTGCAGGATTACTGTTCCAGCCAGAAATAATTCATCTTGGAAACTGTTACAACGAGACTATTACACTGAAAAATCACCCCTATTAACCTGAAGCTGTTACCTGATAAGGAATATACAAATAATCTAGGTGCATAGCAACCCTAAAAGTTAACAGAATTGGTGTGAATGGATTCATGTACTAGGTGCTTCCAGCATGCATCTAGATGTGGCTGAGGCAACCTGTGGGTGTCTAGCTGCTGTGCAATTTCAGCATGTCCATACCTTTTAGAGTATAGAGGAATGTGTAGACGGCTGAAGAGCCACAAGTTGTCTACCTATGATCTAGAACAAAAACCTGTGTGAGTGGCCCTCTTTTGCATTATTTAGAAGTCTGCTTTTGTATCCAACTTTACATTATTCTCATTATTGCACAGTAGAAATTGGAACAAAACAAATTAAATTGATTATCAAACTAATCAAAGTACATTTTAAAGGAGTGTTCAGGTTTTAAAAAAAAAATGACAGCCCTGACTTATCCCTGAGTGCCCCAGACATCAGACAGGACTCCAATGTATCAATCTGCGCGTTTCTGGTGGGTTTGAAAAGTGGAGATGTTGCCTATGGCAACCAATCAGATTATAACTTTCATTTTGTAGCATGTATTAAATAAATAACTAGAATCTGATTGAATGCTATAGACAACATCTCCCCTTTTCACTTTTATGGTGTCCTGATAAAAGTGGTTCCCAATAGAATGCATTGTACCAGGGCCGTAATTAGGGCTGTGCAATACAGGCGAGCGCCAAGAGCGCAACACTGAAGGGGGCGCAGTTTAGGAATATTTTAGGTTCATATGGTTAAAATTGAGGGCTATGGAGGCGGCATTTTTACTTTCTTGCTGGATTTGTACGTTACGGTTTTGCATTGTACATCTTACAATCAGTAGAACCTACAAAATTATGAACCTCTGAAATAGAGCGATCAACATTTATCAAGGAGCATTTACTGCATTTGTTTGACTTTTTCTACACTTTTTTGCTTTTTCATTTGCTTGCTAGCCTTTGACGTCTGCCAGTCCAATGTATTTAACACCATCCAAGAATGTCTGGCTAATTATGAAGACACCTGAAAATAATAGTATTCATAACATGTACATAGCAAACTGCAAGTTTGTATTTTTAACACATTATTTTAAGCATAAGTCGTTTTTCTTCTACTTTTAGTAAATGAAAAAGCAATGGAATTGTAATAAAATAGAGATTTCATATGGACCTAATTGTGATGGAAGATACCCAAAAATGTAATCATGCATCCAAAAGTTCTTTTTTGACTATGCAGTGGGAGAAGTTGTACTTCGGTGAGGAATGGACAGAGCAAAAGAGCATAATGGATTAAGACCCTAAATCCTGACGTGGTAAAATATATATATATATATATATATAATGTATATCTACTATATAAATATAATGTATATCTACTATATAAATGCCTAGTGGCGTGTGTGAAAAAAAAAAAACAAGCTGCAGCGCCACCTGCTGGGCAGAGAGTTATACACTGACCTATATATTTCTTGAAGGAGAAGTGACAGTTGGGAGTGGTTGCCGGGGGTGACAGTGGCGAGTTTTTAACACCTTAAGTAGCTTGATGAAGGATGTGGCGATGAAGATGAAGGATGAGGTAGTGACATGTGGACAAAACCACGTTAAAAAAGGGCGCTTGCGTCCGGAAGTAACGCTCTTCCCCTGAGGAGGCCTGGGCTAGGCCCAAATGCATGACAAGAACCTTTTTAACACCTTAAGTAGCTTGATTTGACTGGAATGCATAAGTATCATGCACGGGTTAACTTGTGTGTATGTATGTGTGTGTGTGTGTATATATATGTGTATATATATATGTGTGTATATATGTATGTATGTATGTATATATATGTATATGTATATATATATATATATATATATATATATATATATATATATATATATATATATATATATATATATACACTGCACAAAGAAAACCAAAAGGCAAGTCATGTTCTGATGAGCTTACTGTCCAAATCATATAGAACATTTTTTTTAAATGTCTTACTGGTCCTTGTTGGTCTTACGATTGCTATGAACTGCAAATATAGTTTTGGGTGCAATTGGGCTAATCTTACATGTAGAATACAATTTAGCTGGGGTCTATTTATCTAATCCATCTCCAGTGGACTAGCCTCACGCACAGTCAGGGCATACTGTGGTCACTAGACTACCACCGTGCTTGTCTGCCTTCACATGACCTTGGAGAGCACTCCCAGACTAGGACAGTCATTGAAGGACATTCCTCAGTCCTGCTATCGACCTGTTGGTCCTTAGGTAAATAATATTCTGTATTTATGTTTAACGTTCACATTTTCAGTTATAGTTAGAAGTAGGCATTAAAAGTATTAAGATCCATGCGCTCAGCATTCTTACAGTGAAAGAAAATCTATTTTGTACATAAATGGATAGTTAAATAAATATTTTAAACATCTGACATGCAATGTTTAATGAGCAAATTTGTTTAACCCGCTATCATTGTCGGAGATAAACTGAAACATGTAAACATGTTTGTAGAGAGGGAGAGAACCAGATGGTGAAATCACACAGGAAGATATAAGTAACATCTGTTTAAACACCCAGCCTGTCAGACGTGATGTAAACAATGAACCAGCACTGTGGGTGTTATCAAGGTATAATCAGACAAGCCCCAGCAGGAATTCTATACCACTTTCAGGGAACAAAGAATATATCTTAAAGAAAGTTGCACAAGTTGAAGCCAGGGGCGGATCTAGATAATTGGTGTACCGGGGGCGATTTAGGCCCCGCCCCCTTTCTGCCTTCTGAGGCTGCCGGCGGCTGCACATTATGTGCAGGTCCGTTCTGCAGTGACAGTGTGCTGCCCGAATGCTCTGATTGTGTTTAAAAGCCGGGCAGCACACTGTCACTGCAGAACGGACCTGCACATAATGTGCAGCCGTCGGCAGCAAGCCCCTGCTAGGGGGGGCGATTGCCCCGATCGCCTTTTCCTGGATCCGCCACTGGTTGAAGCTTGTTTCATGTATGGGCTGGGAAAATGGATAAAAATGCATGAAAAGTAACATGCACTCTAGAAGCATTATATTGATGCATTTTAACAAGTTTCCATATGGTTTTTCATACATTGATCTTTTACCAATACAATCTATTGTTCCAATAGCACAAGTTAAGGCATGAGAAATAGGGCATTCCGAGTTCTAAAATGTCAACGCAGAGTTGAAACTTTAGAACGCGATGGTGGGACTGTCACTATTGTCCCTCATTTATCCTATTTTTAATCCACTTTTCACGTGTGTATTAATGTGGGAAAAGCACAAGATAAGCAAATAATGTTAATGAGCCTCAGATGATAATGAACACTAGAATATATCTGCATTGTGCATATTAAATTTAGTTTAGGATTTTTTTGTCTTTTTAAAAGTCTCATCTGCTTAATCACAGACCCTACACAGTACGCAGAGGTCTTGGAGGATTTATACTAGGACACATATGGCCACTGTCTAATTTTATATAAGGGCTGATAAAATTACCATTTCAGTTGCCACTTTAAGGCAACAAAATAACTTAGCTCAACCCTGCCCCACAAGCCACTATTTCTTAGGCATTGTTAAGACGTGTACATAATGTGATAGGAAAGGGGAGGCAGGGCCTTCTGAATTTATATTGTAGCATTTTTACAACATGTGAGATGGAGGAACCACATTTCTCATCTAATGTAACTGGACCATCTGCCAACTTTTTGTGGCTGGAAAAATGTAGTGTTCAAAATTGAATGTGTGGCACTACTAGCCAAAGTGTCTAGCTATCAGTACACAATCTATTATTTGTATTGAATTATAATATACAAGTGTTGCTAATATAACTACAAATATAAATAATAATATATGTTTAAACGCCTGTAAATAGATTGTAATCTCTCACAAAAATTTGCTCTCCCTCCTGTCTTCTTATGGATATTATAAGTCAGCTCAGAGATCTGTGTCCTGCAGCCTAAGGCTGGGTACACACTACAGGAAACTTCTGATGCCATATCAGTAACTATTTTAACAACGACTGAGAAAGCATGCCAATTCATGTGTATACATTATATACATGTTTCAAAAGATTTACCCTCAGATCTGTGATCTTAACCTTTTAATAACCATCTGCTGAAAAGATCATGACTCTGTAAACCTTATGGAGATCCTGATCGTGAGTGCATACACATTACATGTAGGGAAGGACGTTGTTCCATCGTTGAAAGAGATATTTAGGCTGTTTAAAATTAAATGATATGATGAGCAACCATCGTTCATTGTTTCAGTGTACACACTATTGTGATATCAGGGCGAACAGTCGTTTATTGTGTGATTGGCACGATAAACGGCTGAAAAAGCTGTAGTGTGTACCTAGCCTAATACCTTTATATGGTCACGGAACACCTCTGTGACTTCTAGAATCCTTAAAATGTACATTATAAAAACTATTAAGCACCAACATCCTCCACAGCGGTGCTGTACAGAATAGGCAGTGCGTGTATAGAGGCCATTACAACAAATGCACCATTTTAACATTTGCACAACATGAAGACACAGTTTCTACAGTCCTTAAGCTGACAGTGCCAAGTACACTGCCCATCAGCATGATAATCAGATCATATTGGCTTTGTGCCTGCTATCTGCACACAGATGTCCATTCACTGCAGTTGAGGAGAGGTCAGGTCTGAGCAAAAAGAACATCATATTCAAACTCCCTCTGTGTTTCTAAAGCATCCTAGACTTTATTCAATTTAGCTCTACCTAGAAACCAGTAATAAACTGTACAAGTCTTAAAACATGATAAATAAAAACTATGACTATTTTTTTTACTGCATAACACTTCAAAGTACTTTCCAAACTCAACCATAACATTAAAGACAAAAATTGAATATTTATCTATTTTAATTCTATCTACTATTATTATTATAAGTTTTTATTTATAGGGCACCACAAGGTGCCCGTGGCGCCGTACAGGGACAAAAACGAATTACAATACAAGGTGAGACAGCACAGTACAGTAAACATAAAGCACAGTAACTCAGTAAGCTCAATGCACAGCTAGTGAGGGCAGGGGGAGTATCCGCAAATGACAGGGCCCAAAAGGAGGGCGCGGAAGACAGGTAGACCCCCAGAGGGGGAGGGGGCCCTCGAGGAGGAGGGCAAAGTAGCTGGAGAGCAGAGTTAGAAGTGGTGGAAACAGGAGGAGAGATGGCCCTGCTCAGAGGAGCGTACAATCTAAGGGGAGGGGTGGACAGACGGAGAAATGCAGGGGAGAGAGGGAGAGTAGAGGGACGGAGGCAGGGAAGGGGAAAGAAGGGGGAGAGGCAGAGGATAAGGTAGGTAGTTAAGTGGGAGACTGGAAGGCTTTAAGAAAAAGGTGGGTTTTTAAAGCCCGTTTGAACCTGGACAGGTTAGGGGAAGTCCTGATGGAGGGAGGGAGCTTGTTCCAGTGGAGGGGGGCAGCGCGAGCAAAGTCTTGGATACGCGCGTAGGAGGAGGTGATGAGGGGGGGAGATAGGCGACAGTCATTGGCAGATCGGAGAGGACGGGATGGATCGTGAATAGATAGGAGTGTGGAGATGTAGGGTACAGTGGCGTTGGCGAGGGCCTTGTATGTAAGAGTGAGGAGCTTGAACAGAGTTCTGTAGGGGAAGGGGAGCCAGTGGAGGGATTGGTAGAGGGGGGAGACAGAAGAGGAGCGTCGAGAAAGGAAGATAAGCCTAGCGGCTGCGTTAAGTACAGATCAAAGGGGAGCGAGATGAGAGAGGGGGAGGCCAGTAAGGAGGAGGTTGCAGTAGTCCAAGCGGGAGATGATCAGAGAGTGAATAAGGCATTTGGTGGCATCTTGGGAGAGGAAGGGCCGGATGCGAGCGATGTTACGCAGCTGGAAGTGGCAGGATTTAGCAAGAGAGAGGATATGGGGGCCAAAGGGGAGAGAGGAGTCGAGGGTGACACCAAGGCAGCGAAGTTGGGGGACAGAGGAGATAGAGGAGTTGTCGACAGTGATGGAGAGGTCGACAGGGGATGAGGTATGGGGGGAGAGGAAAAACTATCAGCTCGGTTTTGGCGAGGTTGAGTTTGAGGAATCGAGAGGACATCCAGGAGGAGATGGCAGAGAGGCAGGCGGACACCCTAGAGAGGAGGGAGGGAGAGAGATCAGGAGAGGAGAGGTATAGTTGAGTGTCGTCAGCGTAAAGGTGGTAGTTGAAGCCGAAGGAGCTGATGAGTTCACATGACCTATCTAAATACCTGTTCCTACCCACCTACTCCCAACATCTTCATATTCCTCCTATAGCCAGCTAACACACTCACTGTCTGGAAGCTCAATAGCTTTTTAAAGCTTATTTTTCCCACAAAATAGAATAGATTTACAGACAGCAGAGCTAGCTATTATTGGTGTTTTGATGCTTTTATTTGCAGATGTATTACTTGCAATGCATACACTCTAATTGTGTACAGTGGCTAAATGTAGTCCCTTTTTCTTTCTAAATTGCTTTTTTTTATTTTAAGCTAACTTTGCATTTAAGCTGGTATGTCGATGTCAAATGATAGGATTGCTGCAGCAACCATTCAGTCATCTGCGCTTACACAATGTATGCTCAATATAGCGGAGAATTAACTGCCTGGATAAGAAGGTGAGTATCTCGTCAATGGCAGAGGTCTACAACCCCTGCAATTCTGTTCTTGGTGCATAGGGTAGCACATTTACTTGTGGAATAATTTGTACTTATCAAAACCAAAATGAATACATTGCTTGTTGTTATTTAATAGTACACATGGCAATGTGAAAATAAGAGTACTATTGGTGAGGTCTGAAGAGCAGTGCTGAAGGTAATCTATCCCTGAACTAGAATCTAATAACCAAGAGCTGCACATGACACACATGACACATGTACACACCTGCACATAAAGCCTGATGTGGCTTGGAGCACCATGAATATTCGGCCAAATGACTGCGCCACACTGCTAAAGCAGACTGGAAAGTTCTATCTACTCCCTGAGATCAGGCATTCCCTTCTAAAACAACGTCTGTGCTTCTTAGCCAGCTGCTGCTTGTTTAAAAACCTAAATGTGAACACAATTCTAGTAACTCTTTTGTGTTGAAATTATGGTTATTGTTCCAGAGAAAAAAAGAAAATTACTATTAAAAGGTATGTTTTACAGAGCTGAATATTATATGTGAAATAAGTGAAGTGTTTATACTTAACTAAATATTTCTATCATGCTTTCTTTCATCCATATTTGTCACATTAAAATGTTTTTATTAGATCCAGCAAGGTATGAGTGACAAGTTGGCAGACATGATCTGCGAATCTAATAGTAGTAATAGTTCAATTCCCGACCATGGCCTTATCTGTGTGGAGTTTGTATGTTCTCCCCGTGTTTGCGTGGGTTTCCTCCGGGTGCTCCGGTTTCCTCCCACACTCCAAAACATATTAGTAGGTTAATTGGCTGCTATCAAAATTGACCCTAGTCTCTACCGGTCTGTCTATCTCCCTCTCTCTGTGTGTGAGTGTGTGTCTATATTAGGGAATTTAGACTGTAAGCTCCAATGGGGCAGGGACAGATGTGAATGAGTTCTCTGTACAGTGCTGCGGAATCAGTGGCGCTATATAAATTGATGATGATGATTGATGATGATAATAGGTTAGAATAATACATTTAGTCAAAGAAAGAGACACCTATCTGTAATAACATATCGGTAGGAATTTTAAACAAATGTTACAAGCTATAACAAACACATCTGACAAAGCAGGAAGGAGTGGGGGGCATTTAATACATCTGTAATAAAGGTCTGTGGTTAGGGTAATACTGACCCAAACATTCTACCTTCATTATGATATGTATATATACAAATTTCAGTTTTTGGGGTTTAATTGTTCTTTGAATATTGACATTTCTGGTAAAAAAAAATCCAAAGTAGGAATTGATCTACCTGTGTCTCTATCCATCTAGGAGGGGACAGAACAAAAAATCTGATCATAGAAATAGAAAACACTGCTTAAACCAGTTTTTTCATGTATCTAATCTGACTACATATATATTGAATGACCTTTTGCTATTTTGACATGGAGATGGTTAAAAGACATTGTAATATATATTCTTTTGTAACTTGCTATTACTTTTTATAGGGGTGCATCAGCATTTTAATACAATTTATAGTACTCATTATTTGTAAGCAAGAAAAATGTGAGAAGTTGAAATATAAATAACTGAATGTTTCCACATATGTGCTACTTGTGTTTCTAATCACATTGCTCAAAGTAGTGTGTTGTTGTTCATATTAACCAGATATGAAGAAAGCAATGCCCTGTATCCCTGCAGACACTAAATTCAATGCAACCAGCATAAAACAAAGTCAATCAGGTGTCCCATGCAGCCCTGAATAACTTATATAGTCATATAGAAGTTACCACTTTTTTTCTCCAGCTCCCAGAGTGGTTAAATAATATTCAGCATCCAAACACTCAACTGGCTGCCAATCTGTCTTGGCTTGAATTCACACAACATAAAACTGCCATAAGACAGTATATCCACTAGACTGTCACCACAGTTCCTATTGGTTCCTGCCAGCCAAGACATGCTGGCTGTACTCCTACTTTTCATCAGACCTATTCATATGCTTCATATGTGTTTCTACATTCCAAAAAAACTTCTAAGGCAAGAACAACCCTCCAGCAAACACCAATAAGTACTGGTTAATTGGAGAACTAAGCTGACAAATGAGGACATCTACCCCTATTACTATGTGTTATTTTAGTCTAGAACTAAAAAAGTAACATAACCAGGTTCAATCTCACTCCATCATCTACTGTTATGATGATCCAAAACACAACTGTCCAATCTCTAATCTGAAAGGCTGCCTACTTTTAAAAAAGAATAAATACAAATATTGTTGGTGTGCCAAATATCAATAAAAAAAATGTTTTAAATATGAGTATATAAAAAGTTCTTAGAGAAACATGCTTTAGGAAGCCACACTAGGTCCACATGCAAACACTAATACCATATATTATAATAAAATGTTGTAAACATTATTTAATAATTAGGCATAAATAGAAATACAGTTATCATAAATTAGTGAATATCTCAACTTTTATGAGGGAAGATGCTAATGTCCTGCTATCAGTTACAAAGTATACACACAGATGGCTAATGTCCTTCAAAGGAAAAATACTTGTCTAGTAAATACTTCCAGACCACTATAGAATAAAGCGCATTAAACACAATTTTAGACACCGTGCCCAGATTTACATCGTATAACTAGGTTCCAAACTCAAAATTATGTACTTAATTTTTCTAAAAAAAAGTGTGAACATGTTGCCGATTTCTGAATATTTAAATTTCCATATCTTTAATACAGCATCTAATTCCTATTCAGGCAATTCATAGTCCATTATTGAATAAAATCTGCTTCTTGTCACTCTGTGACAAGGGACGGGGAACAGACAGGATGCTGAATCTAGCTGAACTCACCGGTTCCATTCCGTCCATCATCAGGGAATCCTGGTCCCGCTGCACAGACCGCACCCGCACTGCGAACCACGAGTCTCTCGCTGACAAGCCACGCCCACAAAGGGTGGTAATCTAGAGAAACTCCACCCACTCGCGAACGAGGGATAGAAAGAGATTACGCTTTAATCCGCCCTTTACAATGGAACAAGACATCAATCAACCAGTTTCGAAATAAATCCCGCCCACAGACATTCCAGGATTAAGAGCTTCTCGTGTACAGAACTGTGAGTGTGATCTTATTGTTTACGATATTAAGGTCAGGGGTTTTAAAGGAATTTTTCATGAATAAGTAAACTAGTATTTTAGAAGAGGACGCTCCACAACATATCCCTTTTTCATTTATGCACGCTGTATAGCAGAGACAGACTGGGACTATTAATTAGCCCTGTCATTTAAAGCACACAGGCCCACCTGCCGTGGGCTCCATGCAGATATTGTTGCATGCTGATGTGGCGATACTGGTGCAGTGCAACATGAAGAGGCATATTCAATTGTTGGCGTTATAGCCAAAAATCTTTTGGCGCGCGCACTATTACCGCCATTACGGTAATAGTGCGCGTAAATACTGGTATTACGGTACTTTTCTCACCGGATTTCAGCTCGCGGCTCAGGGAGCTGCGAGCTGAAATCCAACTTATTATTATCGTAATACTGGTAATAGTTTTAACGCTGCGGGGATATTCAACAATTGAATATGCCCCGAAGCTTTGACATAAACCTATGTATCACCCTTGGGGGTATATTTAAGAAATAACGGTAGTGCACTATCATGCACTTACCGTGTAAATTAGTCCACGATGTCTCATACTCAAATTTATTAAAGGTGCATCGCAGCAGATATCATGGATATCTGCTGCTTTGCACTCCTCATCGTTTTTGCAAGCAGTCACCATACAACAGTATGGTGACTGCTCCTGGCCGCAATCTAACAAGTCCCGGAAAAAATTTTTTTTCAGTAACTTGTTGTGAAGCTGGCGTACATTATCAGAATTGAAGAAATCCAATGCTGTCAGCTCTGCTCCGAAGAGCAGAGCTGGACAGCGCATATGTGGAGGGATCACATGATCCCTCCCTGTCACTCAGCGCTCTCTCTCTGCAACGATAGTTGCAGAGACAGAGAGGGGATCTTTGTGTGCATGTCCAGTTCTTGAAGAATGAAAAGAACGAGGAGAAGACCTGGAGACAGCGCTTCCGAAAGAGGGGGGTAAGTATGTTTTTTTACATCACAGAAACAGCAGTTTTTCGGAACTGCTGTTTCTGTGCAGGGTTGTACATAAATGTGAGAAATAGTTCAATCCTTATCATTGCGATAAGGATTGAAAACTACTTTTAACTTTATGTGAATATTGATAAATGTGCCCCTTGGTCTTCAGTGGCAGATCCAGGGGGGGGAAGGCCATCGGGGCAATCGTACCCCTAGCACGGGCATGCTGCCGGCGTCTGCGCAGGTCCGTTCGGCTGAGTCAGGCAGGTAGAGTATGCTTCCCGGCCGCTCCGTAGGCAGCCTTAGCTGTCAAAAAGGGGGCGGGGACTTGATCGGCCACCGCCAACCCCAGTAAAATTATTTTCTAGATCTGCCCCTGCCTGATCATTCCCTTGTGCAGGGCCTGATTAAGGGTCACAGCCGTTCTAGGCTTACACCGGTTGGTGCCCCCCCACCACCAATGTGTGTGTGTGTATGTGTGTATATATATATATATATATATATATATATATATATATATATATATGTATATGTATAATGTATTCAGGTAGTACAATAAATAGATTCCAGGTGAGGCGGCACTCAAGGAGTTAAGACAACTTGTAGTTTGTATCAAAAGGGTGTATTTAATCCATTCCAATGTTTCAGTATAATACTTTCCTCAGGGACATCATGTCCCTGAGGAATGGATGGAATGTTGGAATAGATTAAATACACCCTTTGATACAAACTACAAGTTGTCTTAACTCCTTGAGTGCCGCCTCACCTGGAAAAAAATAAATTATATTATACATACATACATAAAACACACTTCATTCTGCACTTCATCGCTTACCTGATCTTACAGCGTAGACTACCTGATGTCCTCTTTTGCTTGTTCTTGGAGCGCTGTCAGTTGACTGGCTTCTGGAAACAGGGAGTCCTGTAATTAAAATGTGCAAAAATTGTATTCTAGTGCAAAATGAATGATTCCAACACAACATTCCATTATGGCCATATAAAACAATCCCCTAGTACAGACATAGACAATAAAATACTAACATCTGCCAGACCTGACTCTCTAGTATTTAGCATTCTAATCACCGCCACACAATACATGTCCCTCGCCAGCCACTACACCCCCCCAACCATTTTTATCAA